>NC_057807.1:80865284-80874671 GCF_018294505.1 Triticum aestivum | reverse complement strand
TAGGAGAGTCCAAATGAGGTGCGGTTTTCGCCCACACGATCGTGATCGAACGCTCTAGGACATGGAGCAGAGTTTGGTGGGTTTTGGGCCAAATTTGGGGGGTGTTGGGCTGCAACACACACGAGGCCTTTTCGGTCCCTCGGTTAACCGTTGGAGTATCAAACGAAGTCCAAATGACCCGAAACTTGACAGGCGGTCTACCGGTAGTAAACCAAGGCCGCTTGGCAAGTCTCGGTCCAATCCGGAAATGTTTAAACCCCACACACGAAAGAAGACTAGAAATGACCACCGGAGGAGAACGAAGCGCCAGAATGCAAAACGGACAACGGGGAAAATGCTCGAATGCATGAGATGAACATGTATGCAAATGCAATGCACGTGATGACATGATAAGAGATGCACGAAAAAGAAAAACAACACACGGAGACAAAGACCCAAACCCGAGAAATAAATATAACTAAGCGCCGGAGACGGCAAGAGTTGGATACAAATATGGAAATTATCTAGGGCGTTACATGAAGCTGGTTGCACTGGAGCTGTAGGACTTGTAGCTGGTGCAGATGAAGTGGCTCTGGTGTCTGTCACTGGCACTGCAGTTGATCCCTGAGCTCTAGGCATTCCGGCAAATTATCTAGGGCGTTACAACACTCCACCACTACGAAAAGATCTCGTCCCGAGATCTAGGACTGAAAGAACTCCGGGTACTCAGAACGGAGGTGATCCTCGCGTTCCCAGGTAGCTTCACGGTCGGAATGGTGAGACCACTTGACTTTGAGAAATTTAATTGACTTGTTGCGAGTCTTGCGTTCAGTCTCTTCAAGAATAGCAACTGGGTGCTCACGATAGGAGAGATCTTCTTGGAGCTCAATGTCCTCGAAGTTGACGGTGCGGTCAGGAGTCTTGAAGCACTTACGAAGCTGAGAGACATGGAAGACATCATGAACATTTGCAAAGTTTGAAGGAAGCTGAAGTTGATAGGCGAGGTCGCCTCTCTTGCTGACAATCTTGAAAGGTCCCACGTATCTAGGGGCAAGCTTCCCTTTGATACCGAAGCGACGAGTACCTTTCATAGGAGAGACGCGGAGGTAAACGTGATCTCCGATCTCAAAAGCCAAATCACGGTGCTTACTATCATAGTAGCTCTTCTGGCGGGATTGAGCTGCTTTGAGGTTATCACGAATGACTTTGCACATTTCTTCTGCTTCTGTGATTAAGTCATTTCCCAGCAGCTGACGTTCACCGGTTTCAGACCAGTTGAGAGGGGTACGGCACTTCCTGCCATACAGAATTTCAAAAGGGGCCTTGCCCGAACTTGCTTGAAAGCTGTTGTTGTAAGAGAATTCAGCATAAGGAAGACAATCCTCCCACTTCATGCCGAAGGAGATCACACAAGCCCTGAGCATATCTTCAAGAATCTGGTTGACACGCTCAACTTGACCGCTCGTTTGAGGATGGAAAGCTGTGCTGAAGCGGATGTTGGTGCCCATGGCTTTCTGAAAAGAATCCCAAAACTTGGAGGTAAAGATGCTGCCACGGGCTGAAGATATCACTTGAGGAATACCGTGCAGAGAGACAATGCGAGAGGTATAGAGTTCCGCCAATTGAGCTGCAGTGATCGACTCTTTGATAGGCAGAAAGTGAGCCACTTTGGTGAGTTTGTTGATGACGACGAATATAGCATCATTGCCACGCTTGGACTTTGGAAACCCAGTCACAAAGTCCATTTCAATGTGGTCAAACTTCCATTCTGGAATGGCAAGAGGTTGGAGGAGACCTGCTGGCTTTTGGTGTTCTGCCTTCACTCTTCTGCAGACATCACACTCATTCACGAATTGAGCGATCTCGCGCTTCATTCGAGTCCACCAATAAGCTTGCTTGAGGTCCTGATACATCTTCGTACTCCCAGGGTGGATGGAGAGGAGAGAATTGTGAGCCTCGTTCATGATCACCTTACGAAGTTCACCTTTGGGCACAACAATTCGATCCTCGAAGAAGAGAGTGTCCTTGTCATCAAGTCGGTAGCACTTGTATTTCGACTGACTCTTTGCAATACCAATCTTCACCTTCTTCACCATATCATCAAGAAGCTGGGCTTGGCGAATCTGGTCTTCCAAGGTAGGAGAAACTCGAAGGTTGGCGAGGAAACCTTGAGGAACAACTTGCAGATAAGTTTGCGGAAAGCTTCACAAAGCTCGGGTTGATAAGGCTTGAGAATCAGACTGTTACAATATGCTTTTCTGCTCAAAGCGTCAGCAATCACATTAGCCTTGCCTGGAGTATACTCGATACTCGGATTGTACTCTTGAATCATTTCGACCCATCGAGTCTGCCTGAGGTTGAGATTAGGCTGAGTGAAGATGTACTTGAGACTCTTGTGATCAGTGAAAATGTCGACTTTCCTTCCCAATAGAAGATGTCTCCAAGTCAAAACAGCATGCACCACTGCCGCCAACTCGAGATCATGAGTGGGGTAGTTCTTCTCGTTAGGCTTCAACTGGCGAGAGGTATAAGCAACAATTTTCTTCTCATGCATCAGTACAGCACCGAGACCTAGGAGAGAGGCATCACAAAAGACCTCGTACGGCTTGGTTTCATCAGGCGGAGTCAGAACTGGAGCAGTGATCAATTTCTCTTTCAAAGTGTTGAAAGCAATATCACACTCCGGAGACCAAACGTACTTGACGTGCTTCTGAAGAAGATTTGAGAGAGGCTTGGCGATCTTTGAAAAGTTTTCAACGAATCTTCTGCAATAGCTTGCGAGACCGAGGAAACTGCGGAGTTGCTTTACGTTCTGAGGAGGTTCCCAATTCACAATTGCAGACACCTTCTCAGGATTCACGGAAATGCCCTTGGCAGAGATGATATGACCAAGATAAAGAACCTCATCGAGCCAAAATTCACACTTGGAGAACTTGGCGTAGAACTGATGTTCTCTGAGCTTGTCAAGAACCAAACGCAAGTGCTTGGCATGATCTTCCTTGTTCTTCGAGAAAACCAGAATGTCGTCGAGATAGACCAAAACAAATTCATTGGTGTAGGGGCTGAAGATGAAGTTCATCATGCGAGAGAACGTCGGAGGAGCGTTGGCGAGGCCAAAAGACATGACGGTGTATTCATATGAACCAAAGCTTGTTCTGAACGCCGTCTTGGGAATATCTTGCTCACGAATACGAATCTGATGATAGCCCATACGGAGATCGAGCTTGGAGAATACTTGAGCACCCTTGAGTTGTTCGAAGAGCTCATTGATGTTGGGAAGTGGGTATTTGTTCTTGATGGTCTTCTTGTTTACTGGACGGTAATCAACACAAAGTCGACTCGATCCATCCTTCTTCTTCACAAAAAGAACACCACAACCCCACGGAGAAGTACTAGGCCGAATGAGCCCCAATCTTTCTTGCTCATCGAGTTGTTTCTTCAACTCCTTCAACTCTTCGGGGCCGAGCTTGTAAGGACGTTTGCACACAGGTTCCGTGCCAGGCTCAAGTTCAATAACGAATTCAACTGGCCGGTGCAGAGGCATTCCTGGGAGCTCTTCTGGAAAGACGTCTTGATACTCACAAACGACAGGAATTTGAGAGATGGCATCCAATTCACCCTACTCATTGAGAGAAAACAACCGGATGGTATTATCCCGAGCGGCAAAGACAATGACATCCTTAGACGAATGAGTCAGTTGAATCTGCCTGGCTGCACAATCAAGCTGAGCTTTATGCTTAGAGAGCCAGTCCATCCCGAGAATAAGATCGATATCCGAGTTGCCAAGAACCGTAGGAGAAGCCAAGAACTTGTAGTCACCCAGAGTGATAGAAACATCCGGAATGATGGAGTTAGCCTGCATGCGCTTACCGGGAGAGACAACTGCTAAAGGACTAGGCAAAATTTGCAAAGGCAACCCATGCTTAGATGAAAATGGTCTCGAGATGAAACAATGCGATGCACCCGTGTCAAAAAGAACATTTGCAGGAATATCATTAATAGGAAGGTTACCCATGATCACATCTGACGAGTCCTCTGCCTGAGCTGCATTCATCAAGTTGACCTTGGCGGACTTGGGGTTATGCTTGACCACAGCTGTACTTACCGATCTGACAGGAGGAGGAGGAGGAAGACGCCTCTGGTTGGTACACTTGTTGGCATAGTGACCCTTCTGTTGGCACTTGTTGCACGTGACCTCTGAAAGCGGACGGTGATACGGAGCACTCGATCTTGGCGCTTGAGACGAAGACTTGTTCTGAAAGCCTAGGTTGGGTGGGTGGGAGAAACCACTGCCACCTTTGCTCTTCTGCTGAAACGGCTGACGGAACGGAGGAGGAGGAAGCCAGTACTTCTGCTGCTTGACCACTTGAGTAGAGGAAGACGGAGTAACATCTCTGGCATGCTTCCTGGAAGCATCACACCTCAACTGAGCAGCCTCTTGCTTCAGTGCCATGTTGTAGAACTCATCGTATCTCAACGGCTCAAAGAGGACAAGAGCGAGCTGAATTTCCTCACGAAGACCACCCCTGAACTGATAGATCATGCTCTTCTCATCAGGAACATCCTGCTTGGCAAAACGGGCGAGCTTCTGGAACAACTTGTTGTAGTCATAGACAGACAAAGAGCCTTGCTTCATATTGCGGAATTCCTGACGCTTACTCTCAACCACACTTTGAGGAATGTGATGAGCGCGGAAATCTTGACGAAAATCATTCCAAGTGATAACACGTCCACCTCTGGAATCCTTGTACTGCTGGAACCACTCTGCAGCCTGATCTTTGAGCTGGAAAGAAGCGAACTTGACGAAATCTCCAGGCCTGACGTTGCTGCATTCAAAATGCTTGCCCAGATCCACTAGCCAATCGTCAGAATCGGTAGCCTCAACACAACCGCTGAACGTCTTTGGGCCATTTGCGAGGAACTGGTTCAGTGTAGCAAAATGGTGCTGATTGTTGCCTTGATTCCCTTGACTGCCTTGATTCCGCTCTTGGAGGATTTGCATGATCAACTGTGTATTTGCATTAGTAGCGGCCATCACAGCTTGCCATGCTTCCGGAGGAGGCGGAGGTGGAGGCGGATCAGGATTCGGAGTCGTGCGCGTTGGAGGAGCCATCCTGAATAGGTTGACCACCATTAGCACATTGATAGACAACAATATAGAAGCTGAATCCAACGGAATGAAAATTGCAACATATAGTCTTCACATCCGAACAAAATGAACGAATGCATTCCTCTTGAAGTGGTCACATATCCATAAATTGAGAAGCCACGTAGAATTAAGGTAGAGAAACAATTCAACAAGGTACGGATCAAGAACGAATAATCGGTAAGAAAACCCAATCTCAAACCAATATCCGTGGAAGAAGAACTAGAGCTACTAGAATTCCCACCTATGAAACTCCCGAACCTTTCCGGTTATGCAATCAGGTGTTGGGGATACAGGGGAAGCATAATATCTCACCCAAGCTAGCAAATCCTACATCCAGCTGTATCCATCCTTCAACACATAACCAAGAAACCTTCGGAAACCATCTATCTCAACCTTCGAAAAGCATCCGTTATACAAGTTATGGCGATACTCCCGAACTCCCACCCCAGTACTGGGTGGCGTCGAGGTTATCTCACCAACGAACTGCATAAAAGAGATTTTCGATGTCGGCGAACATATCTCAAGTATAGCAGAATTGCAACGATAAAATTGTGATGACAACACCTCGGAGCTCAACTCCCCGGGACACTGCCACAACCCCTAAAGACAGGAGGCACCAAGAACAATGTTCTCGTCACAAAACCATCGGAACAAATCCAAAATACTCGCGTGATCCTAATTTTTTTTTGTGAAATTTGAGAAGAGAAGGGTCAAAACTCTACGTCAGGATGCCTAACCAGAGCGATGAGGAGGCTGGGAAGTAAAAAGAATTCCTAAGCTCTCCGATATATAATTCCTAAGGACTCAAAACATTTTTCTAGACACAACTCGGCTGCTAAAAACGATCAAGCAATGGGGCTCCTAAGGTCAGGGAAGGCTCTGATTACCAACTTGTCACGCCCTCGATGCGGCTATAGCTCCCACGTGTCGAGGCACGACTTAGAGACATAACCGCATTGAAAGCAATGTCGCAAGTTAGGCAATCATTACAACATCCCATGTAATATATGATAAAAAGGGGAAGATACATAGTTGGCTTACACTCGCCACGTCACATCAGAGTACATAAATAACATCCATCAAACAAACACTCATGACCCGACTATGGCGCCAAAATAGAAAAGAACCCAACGTGCGACAAGGCCCTGAATCGATCCCCAACTAGGCACCACTACTGAGCATCGGGAAAGGAAACATAATAACGTTGAGAGTCCTCGTCGAACTCCCACTTGAGCTCGTACTCGTCACCTGGAGCGAAGTCACCTGGACCTGCATCTGGAGTTATAGTATCTGTGAGCCACGGGGACTCAGCAATCTCGCACCCTCGCGATCAAAACTATTTAAGCTTATAGGAATGGATAAGGCAAATATATGTGGAGCTGCAGCAAGCGACTAGCATATGTGGTGGCTAACTTATACGCAAAAGAGAGCGAGAAGAGGAGGCGAAGCACGAGCGAGAATCTAGAGGAACAACCTGCGCAAGCATTACTCCAACACCGTGTCCACTTCCCGGACTCCGCCGAGAAGAGGCCATCACGGTAACACACTCAGTTGATTCATTTTAATTAATTAAGGTTCAAGTTATCTGCAACCGGACATTAACAAATTCCCATCTGCCCATAACCGCGGGCACGGCTTTCGAAAGTTCAATCCCTGCAGGGGAGTCCCAACTTAGCCCATGACAAGCTCTCACGGTCAACGAAGGAATAGACCTCCTCCCAAGACGTTCCGATCAGACTCGGTATCTCGGTAACTCAAGACACTTCGACAGGTTAAAACAAGACCAGCAACACCGCCCGAATGTGCCGACAAATCCCGATAGGAGCTGCACATATCTCTTTCTCAGGGCACACTCAGATTGTCTTAGGTACGGGTAGGCCAGCCCAGAGTTGCCCCTGGTGGCCACCGGTAGCTGACAAGTGGACTAACACTCAGAGGAGCACTGGCCCGGGGGGGGGGGGTAAAATAAGATGACCCTTGAGTCTGCAGAACCCAAGGGAAAGAAAAGGCTAGGTGGCAAATGGTAAAACCAAGGTTGGGCATTGCTGGACAAGCTTTAATCAAGGCAAAATATCAAGGGGTTCCCATTATAACCCAACCACTTAAGGAACGCAACAATCCGGGAGCATAACACCGATATGACGGAAACTAGGGCGGCAAGAGTGGAACAAAACACTAGGCGAGAGGCCGAGCCTTCCACCCTTTTCCAAGTATATAGATGCATTAAGATAACATAGCAATATAATGATATCCCAACAAGTAAATAAATGTTCCAACGAGGAACGGCATCCAATCTTCACCTGCAACTAGCAACGCCATAAGAGGGGCTGAGCAAAGCGGTAACATAGCCAATCAACGGTTTGCTAGGACAATGGTGGGTTAGAGGTTCAACATGGCAATTGGGAGGCTGACAAGCAAAAGGTAGGCATCGTAGCAGTGGCAAAGCAAAAGAGCGAGCAAACTAGCATAGCAAAGATAGTAGTGATTTCGAGGGTATGATCATCTTGCCTGCACAGTTGTCAGAGTTGACTGGATCCTCACAAGCAAACTCAACGGGCTCCTCGGTAGTGAACTCGTCTCCCGGCTCTACCCAACAAGACAAACAAGCAACAAGGATACAATCAACCCCGTGCAAGACCAAGCAATATGATGAAATGATGATATGCTATGCGGGATGCGATGCGGGATGCAAAATGCAAGATATGATAGGAAATGCATGAACCTGGACTCAACTTGGAAAACCAAGTGTGCCACTGGATAGAGGGGATGAAATCGCTTGAAAACGATATAAAGATCATTGGAATCGGAGCTACGGTTTGGAAATGGCAAGCGCTTTAAGATATGACACCGGCCTGCGATTTACAGCAAGTAGGCATCTAAATGCAACGAAATGAATATGCTACAACCACCAAACATGAAAACAAAATACATGGCAGTGATGTACACAAGATGGTTAACAAAACACTAGCACTAAGACATAGGCAAATTCATCCATTAAGAGGTTCAAACAAGCATGGAAAAAAATGAATATGCAAAACAGATTTCAGACTTAGTGAAATTAACACTAGCCTGAAATTTCAGATCACGAAGCCCTCTTCGGAGCAGCAAAATAACATGATACAAAACCTGAACATGACAAGTAATAACATGGCATGGAGCTACTCAACAATCTTAACAAAACACCCAAAGTGACCTGGGGCCAAAAGGGTTCACAAAATACTCTACCGAGCTCACGAACATAGCTCGAACACAATCAGTTTTCAGACTTAGTGAAAACTGAGGCATGCAGAAATTTAACTCACGAAGGCATGTAAACGAGCTCGATGCACTCACTACGGTGCAAGTCATGGCAAGGAAAGCATATGACCGGCAAGAAGGCACAATGTGCTAGCTACACATGGCAAGAACAAAGGCATAGCATCCATTGAACACTAACAGTAGCATCGGCAAAATTGCAAACAAGTTGACGATCTGCCCAGACTAACAACGAAGCAAAAGTTGAGCTCGATTGAGTCAACCTAGAGCACTCCACATATGTAAACAAAGACATGGATGGATAGAGCATAACATAAATATCAAAACTCCCTTACTAATCATCCTCAAAAGAGGCACGGATCACTAGGAAACAAGCTGGACATATAGCATCATGAACTAAAATATCCCAGACTTTATGAAAATCACTAAGTCTCTGAAATCAGCAATCTCAGGTACCTCTCTTCGCAAGCTTGCACAAGACAACACACACATCCTAAAAATGCATGGGTGGCACCTTTGGAAAGAAGGCAAAATGATTAACAATTCATCCCAAAGGGGCACAGGCATATCATGCACGAATTAAACATGGCAAAAATGACAAAAGTGCATGATGAACTAACAGATCTGCAATAAACTCACGAAGCCTCCTTCTAACAGCATTTTGGCCATCAAGATGACCTCAAATGCAAATGATGCAATGGAATGAAATGATGTACATGACGAGGCGAAGATTTTGATATATCATATGACCAAAACGGAGCTACGGATGCAAAGTTACGGGCGGTCAAAGTATGCATAAAAAACTAGGGTTAGGGACGAAAAAGTCAACCGAGAACTCAGATCCAGATCGGGATCTCGCGGGTACTGTTCACGACACTGTTCACGGCGCGTTCTTCGAGAACTCCGGCGAGGGCGTGGTGGCCGGAGATGGAGGGGAGAGGCCGTGGGCCGGTGAGGGGCGGCCGGATCCGGCCCGGACCTTGCCCCGGCCGGGTGGAGGGCGG
>NC_057807.1:80794969-80864704 GCF_018294505.1 Triticum aestivum | reverse complement strand
CTCCCGCGGGCCGGCGGCGGCGGCGATGTGGTCCTACCACGTGGCGGCACCGGAGTGGTCGGGGGCGCCGGCGGACGTGTCCGGTCAGGCGGCGGACATGTCCGTCGGTGGCTGGGAACTGTTTTTTTTAAACTAGGGTTTGAGACGAGGGGATCCGGGATTTGGAGGAGGGGGTCTATAAATAGACATAAGTGGAGTTAGGAGAGTCCAAATGAGGTGCGGTTTTCGCCCACACGATCGTGATCGAACGCTCTAGGACATGGAGCAGAGTTTGGTGGGTTTTGGGCCAAATTTGGGGGGTGTTGGGCTGCAACACACACGAGGCCTTTTCGGTCCCTCGGTTAACCGTTGGAGTATCAAACGAAGTCCAAATGACCCGAAACTTGACAGGCGGTCTACCGGTAGTAAACCAAGGCCGCTTGGCAAGTCTCGGTCCAATCCGGAAATGTTTAAACCCCACACACAAAAGAAGACTAGAAATGACCACCGGAGGAGAACGAAGCGCCGGAATGCAAAACGGACAACGGGGAAAATGCTCGAATGCATGAGATGAACATGTATGCAAATGCAATGCATTTGATGACATGATAAGAGATGCACGAAAAAGAAAAACAACACACGGAGACAAAGACCCAAACCCGAGAAATAAATATAACTAAGTGCCGGAGACGGCAAGAGTTGGATACAAATATGGAAATTATCTAGGGCGTTACATGAAGCTGGTTGCACTGGAGCTGTAGGACTTGTAGCTGGTGCAGATGAAGTGGCTCTGGTGTCTGTCACTGGCACTGCAGTTGATCCCTGAGCTCTAGGCATTCCGGCAAATGCATCTGTGGTTGTCTTGCCCTTCCTGGCTCTCCTGGTTTTGAGTCAAGGTGCCCAGCCCTTTCTCAATCCTCAGAGTGGATGCAATCAAGTAGCCTAGTTGATCTTGTTTGCTCTTCAAAAAGTACTGAGATGCCTCTTCTATTGTTGGCATCTTGGTAGCCTTCTCTGTCCTTGCCTTCTCCTTCTTTGCTTGAGCATGCACAGAAGATGGTTCATCTTCATCCATAACCACTTCCTTGTCCTCAAAATCTGGATAGATAGCAAAGTGTTCCTTATCCAACAAGTATGTGCCTGTGCCCATCTTGAAGTTAATCAGCTCCTGGATTTGTGGGGCATACCCACAGCTTCTCTTCTGGTCAGCTGCTGTCCTCTTGATAGTCTCAACTATGAGGCTCATGACCTTGAAATTTTGAGGCACATCAAATATGTGTAGCAGATTGATTGCATGGCCTCTGATCATGTTCTGGTCACCTGACTTGGGCAAGAGTGTGTGCCTAAGGATCCAGTTGATGGTTGGCAGTCCTGATAGAAGGAAATGTACAGACCCAAACTTATGAGTTTCAAGAGCTTTATCTGGGATCTCCTTGTACATGTGTGCCATAGAATTGTGATCCTTCTTCTTCTTGGCATAGACATCCAAGTCATCTTCACTCTCCTTTGGGGCATTAATCAGATTTCCCATTTTTCAATTGTAGACTGGTACCTTGTACCTTCAGACATCCATACCATCCTGCCATCTGGATAGAAGTGTGCTGTGGAGTAGAATTGCATTATGAGCTCATCATTCCACTTTGTGAACTTCTGCCCAACAAAGTCTGCAACTCCACAAGCACTGAAGCTATCATACACACCAGGATAGAGTTCCTCATTCTCCTTGATGTATTTACAATCCACCCACCTCATGTCACACACAATTGGCTTCTTGTCCAGCAGCATAGTCTCATAGAAATCATGTTGTTCCTTAGTGTGGAACATGTAGTCAACAGCAGTCCTTCTCCCGAATGCATAAGGATCAGACAATCTCCACTGTCTAAGTCTTGCATCCTTCCTCAGCTTCATGTCCTCAGCCACAGGATGAGCATCATTGTGGTCTGGAATCTTAGGTTTCAGCTTTCTCAGAACTTGTCCTTCATCTTCTTCTTCAGCAGCAACTTCAGGCACTGGGGCCTTGTTCTTCTCAGCAGCTGGTATGCTTATGGTATTCCTCTTAGGTGTAGTCTTGGGCTTTGAGGCAGCTTTGGGTGCTTCTTTGGGCTTTGATGATGCAGCCCCTGACCTAATAGCATCACCCATAAGCTTTTGAGCCTTGGGTGCTGGTGCAGCAGCCTCTTCTTCCTCTTCCTCTTCCATCATGGAAGGCTGTCCAACAACTCTGGCCATGGTCTTCTTGACCCTTTCCTTCCTCTTCTTCCCTTCTGCAGTAGCCTCTTTGGGATCAGATGTCTCTGGTACTTGAGTAGAGGCTCTGGCTTTAGACATGGGAGTTCTCTTTGCAGGCACTTTGATCTTCATACTAGGCTTAGTGGTTACAGCTATGCCATATTCCTTTCTGAGCACTTTCTTCTTGGAAGTGGCCTCATCCTCAACTGCCACATAGTCTTCATCCTCAGATTCTGAGGTTTTCTTCTTTCTGGCCCTGGTGGCAGCTTTGGGCAAGTTGCTTGGGGTGCTCCTACTGCCATCATCTGAGGTGCTAGAGGGACTAGTTCCCTCACTCATGTGAATCTGCTCCTCTAACTGGTTCTGGCTGTCACTTTGATCAGACATATTGAAAATACTGACTGTACACCCTGTGAATAGATATAGATGAGATAGAGTGGATGAGCATCACAAAATGCAGAGGTTTTTGCAAAAGAATGATTCAAAAACTTAGTTTTAGTTTTCCACAGAAAGCATTTCGGATCAACCGATTTGCAAACTCGGTGATACCGAAGCAACTTTTGGGACCTAAACTAGTGAACTCGGTCAGACCGAGTCACAGTTTGTTGGCACCGAGACTGCTAGGGTTTCACAAAGTCCTGAACTCGGTCACACCGATTTGCAATTCTCGGTCAGACCGAGAATCACTTGTGCAATGGCCTTAGCCGAATCGGTGGAACCAAGTTCTACAACTCGGTGGGTCCAAGATGGTTTCGGCGCAAACCTAACCCTAAATTTTCAATTCACTTCTAATCTAAGGATTGTTTTGACTGGATAGAATCGTTTCAATCGTGGCAAGAATCATGATGAACACAATGTGCTAGGAATCAGACGGGGATAGCACTGTGATCGAGTCCATACCCTAGCTTGGCGATGAACTCGCTACGGCGGCAACGGCGGGGTTGAATTCCGTTGACGGCGGTGGAAACCAGCGACTGGAGGCGGCTGACGATGAAGTCGACGATCCGGAGACAGTGGAGGCAGAGCGAGCTATGCGTGGGCGAAGGGGTTTGGAGAAAGTTTTCCAAATTTTTGCTCGTGAGTATATATAGCCCGACCCTGTCGGTGTGACTGAGTGGAACAACTCGGTGGCACCGAGATGCATAACTGTTGACAGTTACAACAACTTGGTGAGACCGAAAAGTTCAAATCGGTTGCACCGAGATTAAAAACCTAGATCGACTTAGTGATCTCGGTATGACCGAAATGGAAGAATCAGTCAGACCGAAACACACAAAGAGGTTTTGGAAGTTTAAGTCTATGACAAATCGGGGACTCCGAGTGCTCCTCACACAGAGTGGTTCAAATCTGACTTGATCAAATTTTGTGATGTAGCATCAATAGAGTTTGAGACAAGAAAAGCATAGATAGCTAGAGAAGGTTCTTAGGCATTCTTGTTCATCCACTTGGCAAAAGAAAAAGAAACCAATCAGTCAAAGCAACAAGTGGATGTCCTCGAATGAGTTAAATATGCAACCAACATGCTCACACAATAAAATGGCAAATGAAATATGTGACAAAGCATGCACAACTAATTCTAGCATCTATCAAACAATTGGCGATGACTAGGTCATCTATATATGAGTATATTGACTTAGGAGTCAAATGAGAACATTTGATCACAGGTCATACTCATCGTTTAAGCTCAAGTGGGGTTACCGGTTTTACACAATGCATTGATGTGTTCACACCATTAGAGTTGCTTTGACTCAATTCTTAGAGTTAAGATCCCCCTAGATGTGATATACCCCCTTAGAGGGATGAACTAACCTTGGGTTTTGTCGATGATGACTTCATGTAGGTGTTGAAGATGTGGATGCTCAATGTTGATGAAGATCATTTGGAGCAATCCTTTGGAGTGAGTTGCACTTTCAATTCGTACACGGGTTTGTCCCACAAGGAACAAACAAGGATATCCATAGACATAGAGTGATGCACACTTAAGATGATGTCCATGAAAGCATTAGGTTACCTTGTCCCTTGTCTTACCAACAAGAGGGTTTGTGACTGCTTGAACTAGTGCAAGATGTGGAAGTTGATTGCACTTGTTGTTGCCAAAATGATATGAGTGAAGTATGTTGGCGGATTCACCCTCAAGAACTCTCTAGTTCTTCTTCTTCGGGATCCACATCATCTTGATGGGAATCCTTGGAGTTGTAGTCGTACTTGATGAAGTAGAACTTGACATTGTCTTGGGAACCCACTTGACCAAGGCCTTAGGAGCTTCTTCAAATGCATCAATCTCCTCTTGAAGCTTGTCCTTGCCTTTTCTCTTGTGGTCTTGTGGTGGAAGATCATCTTGAGCTTGTGTTCCCTTGAAGGAAGTAGGATCATACTTCTCTTGTTATGGAACAAACTTTGTCTTAGGATATTGATCTTCTTCCCACTCAACTCCATTGGCATTGAACTTTCGTTCAAAACCAACACCTTGGTTCTTCCGGTGCCTTCCTTGCTTGCGTACAATTTCCTAAAATTGCTTACTCCTGGCAAGGCTCTTGTAAACACCTTTATTTATAATTCCCTTCAATAAGCTATTTTCTTGCTCAAGTGTAACTTGGCTAAGAGAATCATTAGTGGAATCAAGAGAACTACTAGAAGCAACAATGTTGGATTTAGCATGATGATTGTTACTACTAGAGGAAGAATCTTTCTTGTTCTTGTTAATGGACTTGACTTTAGGCATGCAAGTAGATAATAGTAAACGCTTGGCAATGTAAGAAGAACTTTTCTTACGGAGATCATCATTGATTGCCTTTAAGAACTCATGCTCTTGCTCAAGGTTGAGATTTTCAAAGTGTAACTTCTCATGAGCCCTTAAAAGTTCTCGATGATCTTCTAAGATAGTTTCATGAGCTAACTTAAGAGTGTTTAGTTCTTTAGTTAGAAGCTCAATCTTCTCCTTATCATTGTCATTCGTTTTATCTTGATTAGCATGATTAATTGATGTTTCATCATGATATTCATCACTAGAGTTGTCAACAAGTAAATCATCATCACCTAGCAAGTCATCTTCATCACTATTGAAATCAACATACTCGGGGTGTGTTACCTTAGGGCCTTTAGCCATGTAGCATCTCCCAAGTCCTTCATTTGGTGAATCAAATATGTCGTAGGAGTTGGTTGACACAAGTGCTAGACCGGTAACACCTTCATCTTGAGTATGTTCGGAGTCGGAGTTATAGCTTCTCTCGGAGTGATGTTCAAAGTCGGAACCAGATACCCATTCACCAACATGAGCTTGATGTCTTCGTTTTGTGTAGCTCCTTGATGACTTATCCTTCCTTTCCGAATCCTTGCTTGTCCGGGATGTTCTTCGTTCATAACGATCATTTCTACTCCTTCTCTCTCTTGGCGGTGATTCTTCTCTTCTACTTCTTCTCTTGGGAGAATCTTCTCTTCTTTTGTAGGGTGCCGTACACTCATTGGAATAGTGTCCGGGTCTCCCACAATTGTAGCAATTGCACTCTCGATTAGAAGATCTTTTGTCATTGTAGGACCTTGACTTAGAGCTTCTCTCTTTGCTTCTACTCTTGTAGAATTTGTTGAAGTTCTTCACCATTAAGCTCAATTCTTCATTGAAGGTTTGTTTCTCACTTTATGATGTAGGAGCTTCACATGAGGCTTTGTAAGCACCACTTGACTTGTTGTGAAGTTCCTCCTTATCCTTGAGTGACATCTCATGAGCAAAAATTCTTCCAATGACCTCTGTTGGCTTGAGATTCTTGTAATTGGGCATCATTTGGATCAATGTGCACACGGTATCATATTTTCCATCCAATGCTCTTAGGATCTTCTTGATGATGAATCTGTCGGTCATCTCTTCACTTCCTAAGCCCGCAATCTCATTTGTGATAAGAGCAAGCCTAGAGTACATTTCAGCGACACCTTCACCATTCTTCATTTTGAACTTGTCAAGTTGACTTTGGAGCACATCCAATTTGGATTCTTTGACGGAGTCGGTACCTTCATGCATATCAATCAAAGTATCCCAAATTTCCTTTGAAGAGGTTTTCACAAGCTTGAGCGTTGTATTGCAACATCTTCAACTCATCCGCGCTAGCTTCATGGTTCGGTTCTCTCCCATCAAAGAATTCACCTTGCAAGCCAATACACATAATAGCCCAAACGGCGGGGTTATGTCCGAGAATATGCATTTTCATCTTATGCTTCCAACTAGCAAAATTCGTACCATCAAAGTAAGGACCTCTACGGTGATAATTTCCCTCACTAGACGCCATACTCTCCTAGGTTGTGAAACCAAGGCTATGACCACCAAAAGCTATGGAAATCAAGGCAAATGGAGATTAAAGCTCTGATACCACTTGTAGGATCGGAAGTATGTCTAGAGGGGGGGTGTTTAGACTACTTGACTAATTAAAAACTTAACCTTTTCCCAATTTTAGTCTTTGGCAGATTTTAGCTATCTTAGCACAAGTCAAGCAATCTTCACACAATTCAAGCAAGCATGCAAAGAGTATATGAGCAGCGGAAAGTAAAGCATGCAACTTGCAAGAATGTAAAGGGAAGGGTTTGGAGAATTCAAACGCAATTGGAGACACAAATGTTTTTGTCGTGGTTCCGATAGGTGGTGCTATCGTACATCCACGTTGATGGAGACTTCAACCCACGAAGGGTAACAGGTGCGCGAGTCCATGGAGGGCTCCACCCAAGAAGGGTCCACGAAGAAGCAACCTTGTCTATCCCACCATGGCCGTCGCCCATGAAGGACTTGCCTCACTAGCGGTAGATCTTCACGAAGTAGGCGATCTCCTTGCCCTTACAAACTCCTTGGTTCAACTCCACAATCTTGTCGGAGTCTCCCAAGTGACACCCACAATCTTGTCGGAGGCTCCCTGGACCCTCGTGGTCAGGTGGTGTGGCCCCCTGATGTGTTCTTAGTGCCAAATATTCTTAAATATTCTACAAAAAAAATAATATTTCATTTGCGGGACATTTGGAGAACTTTTATTTTCGGGGTATTTTTTATTGCAAGGATAAATCAGAAAACAGATAGAAAAATACTAATTTTTCTTTATTTAATCTAAATAACAGAAAGTATAATGAGGGTACAGAGAGTTGTGCTTTCTAACTTCATCCATCTCATGCTCATCAAAAGGAATCCACTAACAAGGTTGTTCAAGTCTTGTTAACAAATTCTTTCCGAATAACATGAAACCGGAGAATTTCGGATAACACTAGGTTACCTCAACGGGGATATGCACGTCCCCAACAATAAGAATATCATATTTCTTCTTGACAGTGGGAAGAGGAAATTTAAAACCTCCAATAGTAATCGTTGAAATTTTCCAATACAATTGATACTGTGGACTTGAGGTTGTTTCCTCAGAAAGTGTACCGTATGCTCATTACCATTAACATGAAAAGTGACATTGCCTTTGTCGCAAACAATAACAGCCCCTGCAGTATTCAAAAAGGGTCTACCAAGGATAATCGACATACTATCATCCTCAGGAATATCAAGAATAACAAAGTTCGTTAAGATAGTAACGTTTGCAACCACAACAGGCACATCTTCACAAATATCTACAGGTATAGCAGTTGATTCATCGGCCATTTGCAAAGATATTTTAGTAAGTGTCAATTTATTCAAATCAAGTCTATGATATAAAGAGAGAGGCATAACACTAACACCGGCTCCAAGATCACATAAAGCAGTTTTAACATAGTTTCTCTTAATGGAGCGTGGTATAGTTGGTACTCCTGGATCTCCTAGTGTCTTTGGTATTCCACCTTTAAAAGTATAATTAGGAAGCATGGTGGAAATTTCAGCTTCCGGTATCTTTCTTTTATTTGTCACAATATCTTTCATGTACTTAGCATAAGGATTCATTTTAAGCATATCAGTCAAACGCATACGCAAAAAGATAGGTGTAATCATTTCAGCAAAGCACTCAAAATCCTCATCATCCTCTTTCTTGGATGGTTTAGGAGGAAAATGCATGGGTTTCTGAACCCATGGTTCTCTTTCTTTATCGTGCTTCCCAGCAACGAAGTCTCTCTTATCATAATGTTGATTCTTTGATTGTGGGTTATCAAGATCAACAACAGGTTCAACCTCTACATCATTTTTATTGCTAGGTTGAGCATCAACATGAACATCATCATTAACATCATCACTGGGTTCATGTTCATTACCAGATTGTGTTTCAGCATCAGAAATAGAAATATCATTGGGATTCTCAGGTGTGTCAACAACAGGTTCACTAGAAGCATGCAAAGCCCTATCATTTTTCTTGTTCTTTTTAGAAGGACTAGGTGCATCAACATTATTTCTCTGAGAATCTTGCTCAATTCTCTTAGGGTGGCCCTCAGGATACAAAGGTTCTTGAGTCATTCTACCACCTCTAGTCACAACTCTAACAGCATTATCATTTTTCTGATTATTTAATTCATTGAGCAAATCATTTTGTGCTTTAAGCACTTGTTCTGCTTGAGTGGTAACCATGGAAGCATGTTTACTAATAAGTTTAAGTTCACTTTTAACTCTAGACATACAATCACTCAAGTGTTCAATCATATAAGCATTGCGTTTCAATTGTCTACCACCATAAGCATTGAAGTTTTCTTGTTTAATAATAAAATTATCAAACTCATCCAGGCATTGACTAGCAGACTTATAACGAGGAATATCACCTTCATCAAATCTATAGAGAGAATTTACCTTTACTACCTGTGTCGGGTTATCAAGACCATGTATTTCTTCAATAGGCGGTAAATTTTTAACATCTTCAACTTTAATACCCTTTTCTTTCATAGATTTCTTTGCCTCTTGCATATCTTCAGGACTATTCTTTGGAGTTGGCTTAGGAGTTGGTTCAGGAAGTGTCCAATTGTTTTCATTAGTCAACATATTATTCAATAACAATTCAGCTCGACCAACAGTTCTTTCCCTAAAAACACAACCAGCACAACTATCCAGGTGGTCTCTGGAAGCATCGGTTAGTCCATTATAAAAGATATCAAGTATTTCATTTTTCTTGAGAGGATAATCACGCAAGGCATTAAGTAATTGGAGAAGCCTCCCCCAAGCTTGTGGGAGACTCTCTTCTTCAATTTGCACAAATTATATATTTCCCTTAAAGCAGCTTGTTTCTTATGAGCGGGGAAATATTTAGCAGAAAAGTAATAAATCATATCCTGGGGACTACGCACACAACTAGGATCAAGAGAATTAAAACATATTTTAGCATCACCCTTTAATGAGAATGGAAATAACTTAAGGATATGGTAGTAACAAATTTTTTCCTTGTGAGTGAATAGGGTGGCTATATCATTCAATTTGGTAAGATGTGCCACAACAGTTTCAGATTCATAGCCATAAAAAGGATCAGATTCAACCAAATTAATTAGCTCATGATCGACAGAGAAATCATAATCCTTATCTGTTGGGGATATAACTACTCAGCGTAAACCGCCCAGGAGGGGCCGGTTCACCTTCAATTATATTGAAGCCCATGATGACCCAGAAGATGGCGCTTTACTCATGAAGCTTAGAGGCCCGGAGCCCAAAGGCGGATTAGGGCCCATAGTGGTAAACCGCCATGGTTATGTAACTTGTATTGTAAGTTAGGGAAGGAGAGACCGAGCCGGACACTTGTATGAGTTGGCCTCGGGACTCTGTAGACCGACCGGGCGTCAACCTATGTATATAAAGGGATGACCTGGCAGCGGTTCAGGGACAAGAAACAACAACTCAAGACTCAGGCAAGGCGTATTTGCTCCCTTGTCATCGAAACCCAATCAATTCCATCACAACTAGACGTAGGCTTTTACCTTCATCGAAGGGGCCGAACTAGTATAAAACTCCCGTGTCCCTTGTCCGGTTTAACCCCTTCAAGCTAACCCGTCGCGATGGCTCCACGACTAGGTCCTTTCATGAGGACATCTGACGTGTTAATTCCACGACAGTTGACGTCTACCTTGGGGCTATCGCATGATGGTTTCGAGTTCTTGAAGGGCAGCTTTGAAGGACTCAAAGGCTATGTGGTTGGCCGGATGACCAAGAGTCATGGCGTCAAGCTCTACATCGACGATGAAGGATGGGGCCCCGAGGCCGGCTCAATCGAGTACGGGTACCGGGTCCCCTTCGACGGAATTCATGTCTTCATCGGCAAGATCGGCGAACCAGGCCCTGAGCCAGACATCTGCACGGACCTCGTCGAGACGGCTCAGCATGCGAGTCCTGCCCAGGTTAAGCCTGCCATGAAGCGTGCTTTCGTAGGATGTGTCCATGGGATCAGATCTGAACCGGTGTCTGAAGGCGAGACGACTGTTTATTCCGACGGTGAGTCATCCACTGGTGAAACCGAGTCCCTATACCAAATTCATGATGGCGTGTTCGAAGGGTATTCCGATGGCAACAGTATTCCAGACCTCCTTGAACCGCCAAGTCGGGTTGCTGTTTTCTTGGCCGGAACACAGCCCACTTTGCAGTCTTTATCTACAGCAGCAACGAATTCCGGATCAACGGCTGCGGAAGGAGGCCCGGTGCGCCGACCGGCTCAAGTCCTCTCCGGTTTGATGGATGCCTGGGTGACCTTGTTAACCACGACAGTTACCCCGGAGACGCAGGATCAACACAATGCGGATGTTGCAAAGCTGAAGGACCAGATAACGCAGGCTAAGGAGGACCTGGCAACTGAGGATGCTAGGATGGTTGAAGAATGGGCTGCTTTGGATGCCCAGTCACAGCAGATACAGGCGTAGAATTACCGGCTCATGTTGGATCAAAATGCCTCAAATGACGTAATGCGAAGGAAGTACCGATCGCGTATGCTGCCGGTCTTTGAAGGACTGAATCTCTTTAATACGTCGGCGGTTGGGCCGAGTAATCCGGCGGCCGCAAACCGGACCGATGCGCCTAGGGCCGCACCGGATCAACCACGGATGATGGAACCACCTCGACGAACGGATAACCGACCGCCATACGTGTCAACACCACTGGGTCACTTTTCGAGCCCTTTGGATAACATGATTGCTGCAGCATCCCGCCTGACAGCTATTCCGATGGAGGGCGACTCACTGGCAGCAATTGAGACGCGGCGGGCCAGGGATCTTCTTCAAACCACCGTGGTGCAGCAGCAGGCTTATTCCTATAGCCGAGATAGAATTCATTCGACCCCCCGTCCGAGAAAAAGCTACAGCAGGCACATGGATGAACCGGAAGTGTCTAGCAGTGCACGGCGCCGTAATGTCCCTCAAGGACCCTGTCGGTGTCAAAACCGGCAGATCTCGGGTAGGGGGTCCCGAACTGTGCGTCTAGGCGGATGGTAACAGGAGATAAGGGACACGATGTTTTACCCAGGTTCGGGCCCTCTTTATGGAGGTAAAACCCTATGTCCTGCTTGATTGATATTGATATTGTGGATGTTTACAAGAGTGGATCTACCACGAGATCAAGGAGGCTAAACCCTAGAAGCTAGCCTATGGTATGATTGTAATGGTTGTTGTTGTGTCCTACGGACTAGAGCCATCTGGTTTATATAGACACCGGAGAGGGCTAGGGTTACATAGAGTCGGTTACAATGGTAGGAGATCTATGTATCCGTATCGCCAAGCTTGCCTTCCACGCCAAGGAAAGTCCCATCCGGACACGGGGCGAAGTCTTCAATCTTGTATCTTCATAGTCTTGGAGTCCAGTCGATGATGATAGTCCGGCCGATGATAGTTCGGCTGATGATGGTAGTCCGGCTATCCGGACACCCCCTAATCCAGGACTCCCTCAATAGCCCCTGAACGAGGCTTCAATGACGATAAGTCTGGCGCGTATATTGCTTGGAATTGCAAGGCGGGTTCCTCCTCCGAATGATAGAAGATTGTGAACACTAGGATAGTGTCCGGCTCTGCAAAATAAATTCCACATTGCACCGTAGAGAATAATATATACACAAGTTCAATCTGCTGACGTTTTTTGCGGCATGACGTCACGCCACTACCAAGCCATTACTTGAATCGTTTTTTACTCTACCGCCTTAGCGCATTTAGCGAAGCGGTTTCCTTGGCACGTCTTGTCGAAGCAGAGATCGTGTTCCCCCTTAGTCCGGGATTCTCATCAATACGGACGTGGGTAACCCAACCGCGCCCGTCGCCCCGCCCCCTCTATCGAAGGCGAGTCCCAAACGGTCACGGAGACGGCTCTTGGTATTCTCCCTTTTTGTAACGGGACCAAGGCTCGTTTCTTTTCTTCAATCCTCCATCGAATCCTCTCCCCGCTCCAAGTTCCAGCACCTAGAGCTCCAGATTCGAGCGCTTCGGACCTTCAACGATGTCTGGTTCCGACCTCCAGGGCCGGTGGATGCCCTCCTCCGTCACGGAGGAGGACGTGCTAAAGCTGCGGGAGGCCAAGTACCTGGCTTATGAGATTTCGCATAGGTTGCCTGCCGAAGGGCAGGCCATCCCCACCCCCGAGCCCGACGAGTATGCCGTTTTTGTATCCCACCTCCGTCGGGGTTTAGGCTTCCCGATGGATCCTTTTGTGAGAGGGCTCATGTTTTACTATGGGTTGGAATTCCACGATTTGGCTCCGGAGTCCATCCTCCATATTTCCGCATTTATTGTTGTCTGCGAAGCCTTCCTCCGCGTCGCCCCTCACTTCGGCCTGTGGCTGAAGACCTTCAATGTGGCGCCGAAGATGATCGGGGGGCGTCAAGCGGAGTGCGGCGGGGCGGCCATAAGTAGGAGGGCCGATGCCCCGTGGCCCGCTGGCTCCTTCCAAGAGGAGCTCGGCCCGTGGCAGCAAGAGTGGTTCTATATCACCGTTCCGAGGGGCCGCAGACAAAAGCCGCCGCCCTTATTCCGCCCGGGACCTCCATGACGGTTGATGTCGTGGGTTAACCAAGGGCTCAACTGGGGGTCGTCAAAGGATGTGCCCCTACTGCAGGGCCGGATTCGAGATCTCCAAACGAGGGAGGTCGATATGGTGGTGGTAATGTAGGTTATGCTGATTAGGCATCTCCCGCCCTGCAAACGCCGCCCTCTCCGGCTGTGGGAGTTCAATCCGGAGGGCCCACGGATTCTTCAACACTTCATGGGTATGACACCCCTGGAGATGTACAAATTATTCTTCGGATCGCAAGAGGCGCATCCGGAATTGACCGAGGATGCTGGCCTAAGCTGCAATCGCCCGGATACTCAAGTAAGTAGTTCCAAGTCCGGACATACCGTTTGTTTGCCTTTCGATAATTCGCCTTATGACCAACTTCCTTCTAAACAGGAGTGGATAGCGGAAGCAAAATTGATATGGTGTCCGGCCCCCCTCCCCGAGAACGCGCCGGATTCCGTGCTGGTTCGGATGCTTGAGGTTGGGCCTCCAGAGGAAGGTGAAGGGGAAAGCAGGAAAGCTACTGCCTCGCCTAAGGAAGCTCTTGAAAGAGGGGGGATCGAGAATCCCTCCCTCCAAGGGGAGAAGAGGACTGCCTCCGAGGACCCGGGGGCAAAAGCCCCTAAACGGGGGATGAAATCTTCGCCAGAGGGTCCTGCGTCCGGGGAGGCCCCAGCCGCACAATCTCCCTTAAAGAGTCAGCCCTCCAACGAGCCGTAAGTAGAAAGAAAGGAGTTTTATAATAAGGGACATCCCTATTTGTGCTTCTGAGGATAACTAAAGTTGTTACCTTCTAGTTCGGATCTCCGTCCTTCGCAAATGAGCTCGTCTTCGGGGGACCTTCGTCCGGAGATGATGGAGAGCGAGACGCCTTCGTCCGGGGCGCTGTCAGATAGGGCGGACGAGCCTGAAGTGTCGTCATGGAGGGAGCCCCCGGGTTTGGCAAAGCCGGATAGTTCGGCGCCAACTGGTGTACTGCTGAAGGATCTGCTTGAGAAGGCGTCTATCTCAGAAGACCACCACACATTGATGAGCATCATGATTGAAAGGGTTTCGTCCGCCGAAGGCGGGTTGCATAATGCCGTCAGGAGTTTGCTGGTGGGGTTTGAGGTGCGTAAAAATGACACACCTTTTAACAGTTTAGCATATAAAATGCGCCCTGTATAGATAGTAGCCCCTGAGACTCAGTAGGTTGTCGAAATCGACAGCATGCCGAGGATCAAAATCGCAGGTTTAAATTTCCGCCGTGCCGATGCAGGTGGCGGGTCGTCCGGGGGCCAGCCGGACTGATGGAGTTGCTGAACTAAAGCGGCAACTCACTGTTGCGGATGCGGACATCACGCTGGTCAACAGGCGACTTGATGAGTCGGAAGGTAAGTGTTTCTGTGCGGTTACTTGGTAAGGGGGCCAAAGCCAGCTCCTTACAACATGTGCATGAAATGCAGATAGTGCCGCTACTGTGGAGAGCCTTTGGGCCGAACTTGCTCAAGCCAAGGAGCAGGCCAGAAGGAGTAATGCGGCAGCCTCGAGGGCGGCCGAGGAGTTAGCGGCAGAAAGGGCCGCATACTACCGGAGCAGGGAAGACATGGCCGAAATGGCCGTGAAGTTAAAAGATGCCACCAACCGCAATGAGGCTCTTGGGAAGGAGCGCCTAGCGGGGCAAGAAGACCTGGAGAAGGCCACCGCCGAAGCCAAGGATGCCCGCTCTGCAATGCGGGCTATAAAGGAAGAGCTGCGCCAGGCCGAAGAAATTGTAGCTGGCAAGCCTTTTCTGCTGCGCCGAATGTTCACGGATCCAAAGTATGCTCAGCTGGGCCAACTGTGGGGTCCAGAGGACCCTTATATGGACTTAGCAGCGAGTGCGGCGGATACCGTTGTGCATTTTCGAAGCCAGAAGGATCACAAGACGGAAGAGCTGTTTTGGTCTCAATTCCATAGTCCGGAGCGTTCACTTCCGCTGATGGACCGTTTGGCCGAGTGGGCTGAGCTAAATAGGTTGTCCGGGCTTGCTATGAAGGATATAGTGACCCATGTCCGGCCGGATAGGCCCGAGCCGAAGAGTTACTTTGGCTTATTGCAGCAACTTCTTGGGGCAGTGCCGCATATCAAGGCGATGAAGCGGTCGGCCTGCATAGAGGGTGCGCGGATGGCACTCGCTCGTGTGAAGACACATTGGACAGAGATGGATGCCACCGCTGTTGCGACCCCGGGTTCGGGTGATAACCGGTTACCTGCCGAGCACTATTCTGGCGAAGTGTTGCGTGGTGCTCGTGTAATAGAGTCGTAGTGCTCAAAAAATGTTACGTTCGAATGAATGTTTTTATGATATAAAACAATATTTATGATGTAAGCGCCTTTTATACTTGTGCGTTCAAGTAATAGAATATCTCCTATGCGGCCGTTCATGTATACGTGTGTATAACCTGAAAGATGGCAGTCGTCGGCTTCAGCCCCCACGCACAAGGTGCGGGGGTGTTCACAAAAATAGCGCGTTTTCACACTTAATTCGACGTCTCGGTCCTGTAAAGGAGGTGGTAGCGTAGCAAACAAGGCAACCGGACTATAATGCTCTATCACTTTCACTTAGCCATGGAGTTCGAGGGTGGGGCTACGACATAGCCCCTGGGGGCACCGCGCTCTCCGAATTTGGGGCGTGTATGTGCCTGACCGGGAAATGGCCCTTTGTCAAAGCGGAGGAATTCTAAACATTCCCATGGTCGATCGAGTGGTTGACCAGGCTCTCGCTGTATCATGACAGTCAGTTTTCGGCTTTCTCTACTGAGGTGCTCGCCCAGCCGAACTGGGGCACAATCGCAGTAGTTCTCCTGGTGCCACGTTAGCCGATGATACGGAACATAAGGAAGCAAAACACAAGAGCGGGGCAAACCCAACATTTGACCAAAGACATGATTCGGAGCTGATGCATATAAGGCCTAACTCGAGACGCCGAACACTCCCGAAGGTGTTCGGTCTTTACAATAGCGGGCAAAACAATGCCCTAAGCCCCTTGTGTCCAGGTATGGGCAGGTTCTTCTGGCGCGGCCAATGCCAAAACGCCAGTCTCCACTCTGGTTATAATGAGAAACCAGGGGATTATAGCAACAAGAGACAGTAAGAAAGGTTTACGTAGGGTCTTAGTCTGAAAAGAGTCCTTGCAATGGGTCCCTACTGCACGTCTGCGCCTGTGTCTCCGTTGTGCCGTATCCTGGACGGGTGTGCACGTTGTTCATCTGTAAAAAGAGAGGAACTTAGTTGGAAAAGAAAACGTGCGAGAAAGTGCATAAAAAATTGAAATATAGATTAATAAAGCTGAGCCTATGCTAGCTCATTATGGCTTATATGTACAACCCCTTGTGAAGGGGTGTGCGGCTAGGTAGCCCCTAGCTTATTCATTCCGGACTCGTCCAGCCGTGTCCGGGGTCTCAGGCGACCTTTTAATGAAATGATGCCACATGGACCGGGCATTTTAAGCGTAAGAGACGCGTAATGTGGTATTGCATTGAAGCGGACGAAAGCTTCCCGTCCCAGTGATGCTTGATAGCTACTTTTAAATAGGGCGACATGAAAGGTTAGCTTTTCTCGTCGAAAGTTGTCAGGTGACCCGAACACAACTTCTAGTAATAATGAACCTGTGCACCTGGCGTAAGGGCCTGGCGCCACTCCTTTGAAGGAAGTGCGGCTATGCCGAATTGTAGTGGGGTTTATCCCGACTTGCGGATTGTGTCCGGATATAGCAGGTTTAAGTCACTGCCGCCATCCATCAAAACCTGCGTGAATTGCAGTCCGTCTATTATGGGATCCGATATCAGGGCAGTCTATCCTGCGTTCCGGATACTTCTGGACTAATCCAGATGGTCGAAAGTGATTGGTTTTGACATCCAATCTCGGTGTTCCGTTGGGGTGGACCGTGCGACACTTGTCTTAGCGAGTGCCTTGTTGGTTTTCCATACTATCACATGAAGTGAGTTTACTGTTTTGACTTCTTGTGGGAAAGTCTTTTGACTTCTGGTGCTCTGCTGGTGGGGTTTGTCATCGTCCTCGCTTGGCGCATCGAGCCCCTTGTGTCCGGCGTTGAGTCTGCCGGACTATTTAAAAACCCAACAATTGCGGTTGGTATGGTTTGTAGGCCTTCCGGAGGTACTGTGGATTTGACATATCCGATCTAAAATTTTGTTTAAATTTGATAGCTCGTCGCTGTTGTCCTTAAGAGGCAGTGTTTTATTGTTTGGCCGCGAGCTTTTGAATCCGGCGTTGACCGCCGTGCCCTTTGGGCTTTTTTCTTTATTCCGGCGCTGATCTTTCCTGCGCCGTGATTTTTTGTTTCCATCTCTGATCTCGGATGTACTCGGGTCGTTGGTGCTGCATCTTGCTAGCCAGCTGTCTTCTCCTACGCAAAAGCGCGTCATGAGGCTTGTTAGCGCGGCCATTGTTCTTGGCTTCTCTTGGCCGAGGTGTCTGGCGAGCCATTCGTCTCGGACGTTGTGTTTAAAAGCTGCTAAGGCTTCCGCGTCTGGACAGTCGACTATTTGGTTCTTTTTGGTAAGGAACCTGTTCCAGAATTTGCGCGCTGACTCTCCGGGCTGTTGGGTTATATGACTCAGATCGTCTGCATCCGGAGGGCGGACATAAGTCCCTTGAAAATTTGCTCTAAACGCGTCCTCAAGCTCTTCCCAACTTCCAACGGTGTTTTCTAGGAGGCTTTTGAGCCAGTGCCGAGCTGGCCCTTTGAGCTTGAGGGGTAGGTATTTTATGGCATGGAGATCATCTCCTCTAGCCATGTGTATGTGTAGTATGTAATCTTCTATCCAGACTCCTGGGTCTGTTGTGCCGTCGTATGCCTCTATGTTTATGGGTTTGAACCCTGCTGGAAATTCATGATCCAGCACCTCATCGGTAAAACATAGCGGGTGTGCGGCGCCCCTGTATTTGGGTGTGCCGCTGTCTTCGAACACTTGTCGTGTTGTGTTACTTCCTGGGGCCCTCTTTTTTGGCCCGTAGATGGACCTAGTTGGGCCGTCCGTTTCCCCAGGATCATAAGCCGGCTTGTATGCGGCGCCGCTTGTCGCTTTTGGCCTGTCATCTGGCCTTCTATCCGGCCAGGCGGCCTCTTTATTTTTTGACTGTGAGGGCTCTATGGCTTCCTCGTCGAATTCTGGCAGCAGCTTGCGCTTCGGGTAGCTCTTTG
Source organism: Triticum aestivum (assembly GCF_018294505.1). NCBI lineage: Eukaryota > Viridiplantae > Streptophyta > Magnoliopsida > Poales > Poaceae > Triticum > Triticum aestivum. The sequence goes on along the minus strand of NC_057807.1, from coordinate 80,846,432 downwards.
TTTGATGGCCATGGCCATATTTGTCTGTGGTCTTGAGTAGTTTGCTCCACTTCATTCTGAGGATGTCTTCCGCTGTTTTGAGCTTCCGTTTTTCCTTCTTCAAACTTCTTGAAGTGGCGACGAGTCTTTTGTGAAGGTTCTTATGCTCCGGTGGTGTGTCCGGACTGTTGATTGCTCCGTGAAGGGGTTGATTATCCGGTTCGTCCTGTTCGGATGGTTGCTTGGTTGTTTCTTCGTCGTCCACTGGTTTGCCCTGCTCTATCGCTGGGTAGTTAGGAATGCTGCATTGATCGAGGCGGGACTTAGGGCGGCGTCTACGTCACCGTTTTGGTTGTTTATTGGCGGAATTATCGTCTGCCGCGTCCCGTTGTTCCTCGGTATCGCTTCACTTTGGGGTGTCCACCATATGTATGTCATCTGACGAGGTGGCCTTCCAGTGCCCTGTAGGCGCTGGTTCTTGATCGTCTCCGGCATCGTCGTCCATACCGTTGATGTCTTCGAAGTTGTAGTTTAGCACGTCGGTTAGATCGTCGATAGTGGCTATGAACTGGGTGGTGGGTGGGCTCTGAATTTCTTCATTGTCCGCATCCCGACCATCCTGGCCGTTGTTCGGCCAGGGCTCTCCGGATAGTGAGAGATGCTTCAACGAATTTAAGATATCACCGAAGGGTGAGTGCTGAAAGGTGTGCGCAGCGGTGAATTCCATGATCGGCGCCCAATCGGATTCGACTAGCAGGGGCGCAGGAGGTTCGGAGTCCGACAGGGGGTCCGGCACCTCGGAGTCATGGGCTTTATGCGGGACAAGATAAGTGTTCGGCTCCATCGCCGTAGAAGTTGCAGCTCCCGAGGTGGTGTCCAGCCATCCGTCCTCGATCTGAGCGATCGGCTCCGGACTATGGGTCGGAGCGGATTCGTGTGCGGCCTCCAAGGTGCTGTCCGGCGGCAGAGTTAGGTCGTGCCCATCGTGACAGCGCGGAATGCTCGGCTGTGGCTCAGATCCATCGAAGATCAAGTCCCCGTGGATATTGGCCGTGAAGTTTAGGCTTCCAAACCTGACCTGACGGCCAGGGGCGTAGCTTTCGATCTGCTCCAGATGGCCAAGCAAGTTGGCCCGCAGTGCGAAGCCGCCGAATACGAAGATCTGTCCGGGGAGAAAAGTCTCACCCAGGACTGCGCCGTTGACGATTGAAGAGGCCATCAAGCCTATCGGTGACGACACAGAGGAACTCTCAATGAAAGCACCAATGTCGGTGTCAAAACCGGCGGATCTCGGGTAGGGGGTCCCAAACTGTGCGTCCAGGCGGATGGTAACAGGAGACAAGGGACACGTTGTTTTACCCAGGTTCGGGCCCTCTTGATGGAGATAAAACCCTACGTCCTGCTTGATTGATATTGATATTGTGGATGTTTACAAGAGTGGATCTACCACGAGATCAAGGAGGCTAAACCCTAGAAGCTAGCCTATGGTATGATTGTAATGGTTGTTGTTGTGTCCTACGGACTAGAGCCATCCGGTTTATATAGACACCGGAGAGGGCTAGGGTTACATAGAGTCGGTTACAATGGTAGGAGATCTACGTATCCGTATCGCCAAGCTTGCCTTCCACGCCAAGGAAAGTCCCATCCGGACACGGGGCGAAGTCTTCAATCTTGTATCTTCATAGTCTTGGAGTCCGGTCGATGATGATAGTCCGGCCGATGATAGTTCGGCTGATGATGGTAGTCCGGCTATCCGGACACCCCCTAATCCGGGACTCCCTCAGACCCAATCTGGCGCGTGGTGAAATAAATGCTCAAGACGTGGTGGATAATGGCAGAGCATGAAGGGAGGCCGCTTTGGCAGCGCAATATGCGGGTCGTTATCAACCCGCCCCGATTCAGCCAGCGGCGTTAGTAGACCGTGGCACCGGGCTAGCCTTCAGTTCCTGGGGAGTGTCGTGTCTCATTCCAGCTCTCCGTAATGTGCGACTGCCCAAGGGTTTCAAGGGTCCACGTAAGGTGCCTAATTACACCGCTGATCAGCCACCTGAGGCGTGGGTCGAGAGTTATGAGATGGCAATGGAGATGCTGGATGTGGATGAAGCGGCCTATGCAAAGTATTTCACGATGATGTTGGAAGGGACAGCCCGTACTTGGTTTAAAAACCTACCAGCCAACTCCATCGAGTCATGGGATCAGTTGAAGGCCTGGTTTATAGCCAATTTCAAAGACACATGCAAACAGCCTATGTCCATTGTGGATCTGGACGCCTGTGTTCAAGGGGAGAACGAGTCAACAACTCATTGGGTGCGCCGTGTTTCAGAAGTTTTGCATTCATCAGACCGGATTAATGCTGGTCAAGCAATCATAACGTTGGAGCGTAATTGTCGGTTTAAGTCACTAAAGATGAAGTTGGGATGGCTCAAGCGCCACTGCAATGACATGGGAACACTTATGGCAGCCTTGGTCAAATATGCCGATTCTGATAATACCAAGGATCCCGATTCTGATAAGGAGAAACCGAAGAAGGGAAAGAAGAACGGCAGTGCAAAAGGACAACATCACAACCAAGGAGGCCATGGGAATAATGGTAAGCGCAAAGCAGATAGTTCAGATCTTGTGGCTAACACCAATATGCAGCGTCGTAAAGGTAAACCGCCCCAGTGCGGTGGAGGGATGAATCTGGAGCGTCTGTTAAACCAGCCCTGCCGAAAGCATGGGACCAAGGAGGCCCCTGCCACACATCTTTGGAAAGATTGTTATATTATGAAGGAGTTCAAAAACTCTGATCTCTTCCGGTATGACCAGGGTCCGTCGGGCGGTTCAGGTCTAGGTTTTCATGGTGGTGGCGGTTCAAACTCTGGATTTCAGAATAATCAGGGCAACCAGAACAACCAATGTGGTAACAACTAACAGAATAATCAAGGGAATCAATAGCAGTCAGGTTATCAAAGTCACCCCAAGCTGTTGAATGGTGGGCAGTATCATGTGTTCACTACTAGTTTGTGCAAGCGTGATCAGAAGCTTCACAAGAGAGCAGTTAATGCTGTTGAACCGGCGGTGCCACTTTACTTGCGGTGGTCCGAGCAGCCCATTCTGTGGAGCAGAGAAGATCAACCGCACCGGGTTGACAATCCGGGTCATCTCGTTCTGGTGGTGGCGCCTCAGATGGGAGGTTATAAGTTCACCAAGGTACTGATGGATGGAGGGAGTAGCATCAATATCCTGTACTATGAGACTTTTCGTCGCATGGGGTTGACAGACAAGAGTCTTAAACCATCAAACACTGTTTTTCATGCTGTGGTACCAGGTAAATCGGCATATCCTGTTGGCAAGATCGCTTTGGAGGTTGTGTTTGGAGATGGGCATGATTCCAGGTCTGAAACATTGACCTTTGAAGTGGTGAAAATCCAGAGCCCATATCACGCACTATTTGGACGGCCGGCTTACGCAAAATATATGGTGAGGCCCTGCTATATCTATTTACAGCTCAAAATGCTGGGTCATAAGGGGACTATCACAGTACACGGAAGTCGAAAGATCGCTTTGAATTGTGAGGAAGGTGATGCGGCCTATGCTGAGTCGGTTTGTGCTACAGAGGAGCTGAAGTTTTATAAAGACAATGTTGATCCGGCAGACATGACCCCTCTGAATAAGCCCACCACTAAGCATGACCTTACCCTGAAGTTCAAACCGGCTGATGAGACTAAACTAGTTGACTTTGTTCCTGGCGATTCATCCAAACAGTTTAGCATCATCACCAATCTGGATCCGAAATAGGAAAGCGCGCTCATCGAGTTCATCCGTGAGAACCGGGACATTTTTGCATGGAAGCCTTCTGACATGCCAGGTGTACCGAGGGAACTCGCTGAGAACACTCTCAATATTGATCCCAAGTTTAAACCGGTCAAACAATTTCTTCGCTGCTTTAACGAGGAAAGACACAAGGACATTGGTGAAGAGGTAGCCCGGCTGTTGGCTGTTGGGTTTATCGTCGAAGTATTTCACCCCGAGTGGTTGGCTAATCTGGTGCTCGTTCTTAAGAAAAACGGCAATTGGCGTATGTTTGTGGACTACACAGATTTGAACAAAGCTTGTCCGGCAGATCCTTTTGCTCTCCCGCATATTGATCAGATTATTGATGCGATGGCGGGTTGTGAGCGCTTGAGTTTCCTGGATGCTTATTCAGGTTATCATCAGATTAAAATGGCAGTTAAGGACCAGGAGAAGACAACCTTCATCACTCCCTTTGGAGCCTTCTGCTATGTTTCTATGCCCTTTGGGCTCAAAAGTGCCCAGGCAACTTATCAGCATTGTCTGCAAAATTGTCTTCACACGCAGATTGGGCGTAATGTTCATGCCTATGTGGATGACATTGTGGTAAAATCTAGGAAGAAAGAAACCTTGATAGATGACCTCAAGGAGATGTTCGACAATCTTCGGGTTTACAAAATAATGCTCAATCCGGACAAATGCGTTTTTGGTGTTCCGGCAGGCAAGCTCTTAGGTTTTCTGGTGTCCAACAGAGGCATTGAGGCTAATCCGGAAAAAATCAAAGCGATTACATCCTTGGCTAAACCGAAATGTATCAATGTTGTTCAGCGTTTGGCGGGTCGAGTTGCAGCCCTTAGCCGGTTTATCATCCGTTTGGGAGAAAAGGCGATTCCTTTGTATCAGATGTTGAAAAAGACAGATGATTTCGTCTAGAGTGACGCAGCTAATGCGGCATTTGAGGACTTAAAATGGTAGTTGGTTGAACCTCCGGTCCTTGCTGCTCCGATTGATAAAGAGCCCTTGCTATTGTACGTGGCTGCTAATGCCCGTGCGGTCAGTGTGGCAATTGTGGTTGAGCGTAAGGAGGCTGGAAGGAATATCCGATTCAATGGCCAGTTTATTATATCAGCGAAGTGTTGATCGAATCAAAACAATGATATCCGCATTGGCAAAAGCTGGTGTATGGAGTTTTTATGGCAAGTCGGAAGCTCAAGCAATACTTTCAAGGCCATCCCATCACAGTGGTTAGTTCTGCTCCTTTGAGCGATATAATTAAGAATAGGGAAGCAACTGGTCGGGTTGCAAAGTGGGCAATTGAGTTTGGTCCACATGGATTGAGGTATATGCCTGGAACCGCCATCAAATCTCAGGCGCTTGTTGACTACATCAATGATTGGACCGAGTTACAGGCACCAAAGGACAAACCGGAGAATACATACTAGACTATTCACTTTGATGGGTCCAGGCAATTGGAAGGCTCGGGGGCTGGAGTTGTCCTTACTTCCCCTCGAGGTGATAAAATTTGTTATATTCTCCGCTTAATGTTTCCTTGCACTAAAAATGCAGCTAAGTATGAGGCCTTACTCCACGGTATTCGCGTGGCTAAGGAAATGAATTTAAGCCGGGTTCGTTGTTTTGGAGATTCTGATCTGGTGGCTCAGCAAGTTTCTGGTACTTGGGATTCTAAGGATCCACTCATGGCGGCTTATAGACGCGAGGTGGATATTGTGGCAGGTCACTTTAAGGGTATCAGGTTGAGCACATTGACCGGCGCAAAAACGAAGCAACAGATGCTTTAAGCCGGCTGGGATCTCAACATAAACCGGTACCACCCAATACCTTTTTAGATATCTTGCATAACCCGTCTATTAAGTTGCCTACCAAGGAGGATTTAGCTGTTCCTGATCTAGAGGCCCAATTGGTAGCCGCTTTACATATCACTCCGGATTGGACGGTTCCATATTTGGCGTATATGAACCGGGGCGAGTTACCAGATGATGAGGTCTTCGCCAGACAGATAATCCGGCGGTCCAAGTCCATGGTTATTCACAATGGCGAGTTACACCATTGCAGTGTCTCAGGCATATTCCAACGTTGTGTTTCTCCTGAAAAGGACAAGAGATTCTACGTGAAATCCATGAAGGGGATTGTGGTCACCATGCCGGTTCAAAATCCCTGGTGGCTAAAGCTTTTCGTCATGGGTTCTATTGGTTGACAGCTCATGCTGATGCGCAGGATCTGGTAAAGCGGAGTGACGCTTGTCAGAAGTTTTCATGTCGAGCTCACATTCCAGCTCAAGAGCTACGGATGATTCCTATCACTTGGCCGTTTGCCACCTGGGGGCTTGATATGGTGGGACCTTTTAAGCATTCCAAGGATAAGAAGACCCACCTGTTGGTGGCGGTTGACAAGTTCACTAAATGGGCTGAAGCGGAGCCCGTCAGCAAGTGTGATGCAGCCACGACGGTTCAATTTCTCAAAAAGATCATTTTCCGTTTTGACTTTCCACACAGCATCATCACAGATAATGGCACAAACCTTTCTAAAGGCGAGATGGAGGAGTTTTGTCAACGAGAGCACATCCGGCTTGATGTAGCGTCCGTGGCTCATCCCTAGTCCAATGGTCAAGCTGAGAGGGAGAATCAAGAGATCCTGAAGGGTATCAAGCCCCGGCTTATGGTTCCTTTGAAGCGGACGCCGGGTTGTTGGGTGGAAGAATTACCATCCGTGTTATGGAGTATAAACACCACCCCAAACCGATCTACGGGTTATACACCTTTCTTCATGGTTTACGGGGCTGAGGCCGTCCTCCCAAGTGATATTCGTCATGACTCACCCCGGGTTGCCAATTACGTTGAAGCGGACAATGAGCAAGCACGCCAAGAGGCGCTGGACCTGTTAGATGAGAAACGGGACATGGCTTTGGCTCGATCGGCGGTTTATTAACAAGACCCGCAGCGTTATCACAGCCGCTGGGTTAAGACAAGAACCTTTCAAGAAGGCGACTTAGTGCTCCGGCTCATCTAGGATCAGACCGATATGCACAAGTTATCCCCACCTTGGGAAGGACCCTTTGTGGTCAGCAAAAATCTACACAACGGATCATACTACCTCATTGACGTTTGAGAAGACTCACGCAGTTCTGAGGAGGAGACTCGGCGGCCGTGGAACATAGCTCTCCTTCAGCCTTACTACACTTGAGCCATAGGCTTTTGTTATGTACATATTTCAACAATGTATATATTATGATCAATATAATAAACCGGCATCCTTGCTATAAGCAGGGCCTCTGCTGTTTTTTCTCAAATATCCTTTGAGTTACATGGGGGCTTCAGCTGACAAAGCGGAGTACTACCTATTAAACCGGATATCATGCCATAATACAACTTGGGAGCTTCACACCCAAGGGGCCAAAGAGAGTCTGGATGCTATGCACAGCTCAAACATAGGCACCCATGAGCACAGCTCACAAAGTTACTTGGGGGCTTTTTGTGTAAAGTAGCAAAGAGTTTGAAAGGACCCCTGTAATTGGGTATCGACCCATGGTTTGGAAGCCTGGTGTATTCACCTAAAACCCCGGGTTAACCTGCCTTCATCAAGTAAGCCACTCCTATCCAGGTAATCCTGGCATGACCCGTCGAACGTTTGATAAGTCAATCTTTTAAAGACCCTGAACTTGTCGAAGTAAAAACGACGATTGGTTAGTTGGAGTCCCATCTTAAAAGGCTTTGCAAAATGGTTTAACTCAGCAGCCTGGCAGCCCATGAAAAGCCTCGAATTTGGGCCTGACAGCCTTTGAAAAGCCTTGACTACATGGTTTTTATTTCTTTTGCAAAGTTTTTTTTACCCTTTGTTACATTTCTATTGAACCGGTGTCAAATTGACCCAGTGTGGCTTTTCAGTTATTATATTAACCCGGTGTTTGTTAACCCGGCTTGGCTTTCAACTATAATTTGTTAGACCATCTTATCAAATCGGTGTTTAAAAAACCCGGCCTGGCTTTGACTATATGTCGCCAGTTTGATCATCTGGTGTTTATCGTAACCCGACATGACTTATTACATAACATCATTACATGGTGAGAGTTATAACAGCTCAAGATTTGGGTTTTCACCCTTACTAAAATAAAAGTTGGTAAACCAACTAAGTGATTTCATATTTATTCCGCTTTGGTTATTAGCCAGGCTTTATCTTGGGCATTATGATCGGTCCGGCGGTAAATCGCCAGGACAATTCTTTTTATGCAGATATCAGAATCACATGAAAATTATTAAAGTGTAATCAAGCACAACAAATATCATGACGGATCAACATGTTATGCATCAGTGCCACAGAGCGAAGTACTTTCACTAGCCTATTACAAGGCGCTTTCAGGCCCAAAATGTTGATTGTTCTTACACAAAACAAAATCTGTCAAAGTAACCTGATTGCCGGATTAAGACTCATTGCCAGGACGACGTGAAGTTGATGGATCTTCAGGCACCGGTTCAACCTCCTCCTCTCCACCCAGTGGCTGGAAGTCAATGGTGGTCCAGTCAATCAGGGTTAGAGCCTGAAATACAGCTTATTCACTTATCAGATTGGACGGCTCAACATCAGGGGCGTAAGTGTGCTGACGGATTGGCGGGATAAGGTTTTGCGCTTCTACCACAGTCGTATCAACCCGCTGGTTCCTTTCATCATAAAAGGACCAATGAAAAGTCAAGTTAGCCTCTTCAGCCAGTTGACTCGATAGTGGACGCATCTCCTTTGTTAGGGCTTTGAGGGCTTCGTTGTCAAAAGCTGACCCGTCTGCTTGCTTATCCGGAAATCCCTTAGCGATATCAACAGGATCCAAGTCAGATATCCATGCTTTGGCCCGAGTCAGTGCCAGTCAGGTGCCAGCCCTGGCAGCAGATCGCTTCACCTCTTCTACCTGAGCTGGCGTCATGGATAATCTTACTAGTGTGTCCTTGATCAATGTTGGTGCCAGTTTGTTGTACAAGACTTCACAGATAACTCGTTGGGCACCAGTATACAATTTCTCAATCAAAGTGTATGCTGCCTTCAACTTCATCCGCATGTCTGCGCCTAGATAAGCAATGCGATTACCTGAGTCGGTTTAAAAACTTAATGTTAAACTGGCGGAGTTGAACAATACTTCAGATCAGGCTATTATAAAGTACTTACCAAAAGCTGCAGCTGTCATGGTGTTCACTTGATGTTTCAGCCCAGTCAGCTCTTCCTCAACCGGTTTAAGAGTTGCTTCAGCCTCTTCAGCCCGTTTCAATAGAGCAGCCCTTTCAGTTTCCCAGTTGGTGTGTTCAGTTTTGAAACCATCCTTTAATTGTTCCATGGCAGTCAAAGCGCCCTTTAGCTCCTCTTTGGCTTTAGAGGTCTCTTCTTGCTGGGACTTGATGTTTTCTTGAAGGTCGGCGATTTGAGATTCTTTGATATTCTTATCAGTCTGCAAAAGTCAGAAGATGAAGTTGTTAAAAGTCCCAAGCACATAATAAGTTATGCACTCAGCACTTGGGGGCTAATGTGGATTGCTTTTTAAAAGTGAGTATTTTCAAGTCCCAAGGCTCAATCCAGGAATTAAGCTTGGAACTTGGGGGCTAATGCACAATTGATCAGTTATAAGTAAAGGTAATTAACAAGGACAGATAGTCCCGGTTTGTCTTCAAGAGACAAACCGGCCCTTGGGGGCTACTCAGTTGAAGTGTTCTTTATATCGAAGTCCCGGTTTATCTTCAAGAGATAACCCGGCCCTTGGGGGCTACAATGGAAGAGATATACAGAATAAAGTAAATTTCAAAGCGTTTAAGATTACCTCATAACGTTCCTTCATCAGGTTCACCAAACCGGCTTCAAAGTCACGGCTGGTGTAAAGGCGGTTTAAAAAGCCGGAATGAAGTTCCTCGGCACTAAGGTTGATGAAGTTGGATAAATCAGTCTTCCCTTTCCCCTTGCCCATAGCAGTGAATTCCTCCTTGGCAGTATGTTTGGACAAGACAACCGGATTACCAGGGCTAGTGTGACCCATGCCAGTAATAACAACATCATCATCATCACCTTTTGGTGGACTTGGCGTATTGACGGTATCCCTAACTGGACTTGGCGAATTAGCAGCTGGGCTTGGCGGATCAGCAATCGGGCTCGAAGGAGCAGCATGAGGGCTTGATGGATCAATAAGCGTGGCCGGGTCAGCTTCCAGCGGATTAGCTTCAGTGTTCTCGCCTTGTGGGGTGGAATCATCCATAACATCGGTAGTTCTACCAGTACCTTCAGGAGCCGTCTCCGGTTCAACTTCACCAATAGGGGCACTGGTTATAGCCTTCTTGCTCAGACGAGCTTTGGCACTGCGATATCAAAACAAACATTAGCACGGTAAACCGAAATATGAAGGAAAAAGATAAAGGACAGTATACTTACCCAGGGACGGTTTTAAGGGGAGGCGGCTGAGTGGTTGATGAACCACCAGACGAATTGGAAGACACATGGTAATTCGGATCAGACAGATTGAGTGGGTATCGGAAGAAACCCTTCAAAGCATAAAGTTTTTCGGGAGAACAAGTAACCTCTGGACGACGCTTCCGGGTTGGTGTACCCGGTAAACCGGAAGAGGTGACTTGCTGGCCACTGTGCTAGGTTGTGCGACGCCCTTCAGGTTGTTGTGTCTTCAAAGAAAATTTTGGATCCAAATAAGCAAGAGGGTGAGAGTATTTTACTTTCTGAACTGCACGGCGAAATCTTTGAACCGGCACAAGATCTGAATCAGAGGAAAGAGAGATTACCTCTACATGGTCCGCATGGCTTGCCTCTGCGTCATCCTGGGAATCATCATTGTCAATAAGATGTATGAAAAAGGAACCAAGGGGGTCAAGTTCTACCTCTTGATCCGATTTGTCAATATCTTTTGGCAGATCAGAAGACTCGACAGTTTTCTTCCTGGCTGCTCTCTTTGTGACCTTGCTTTTCACACGAGGAGCCCTAACCGGTTTATCTTGAATTTTCCGCTTCCAGAAGGAGCTATTAGCCTGTGAAATTAAAACAAAGGAGTATTAGCACATTGTTAAAGCGGAGGCAAATCAGTAAGAAGTAAGTTAAACTTTACCGCTGGCGGTTTGTTGGAGGCGTAAAAAGGTGGCAACCCGGTTTGGATGCAAGCGGCGATCGGTTTGTCAAGCATCTTCTTCACAGATTCAGTAACTTCGTCATCCTTCATTACTCTTTCATGATATCGTTGAGGATCCTTGACGTTGCCAGTATATTCATGCATTAATCCCGGATGGCGACTTAAAGGCAGAATACCCCAAGAAACCCAGCAGCGGACGAGATCAATGCTGGTCAAACCGTTGGCTAGGAGAGCCCGGAGTTTGGCGAGTTGAGGTGCATAAGTTTGCCGTTCTTTGGCAGTTAATCGTTGAGGTAACGGGTGGCCATTGCTAAGCCGGTGAGGGCGGTAACCCGACAAAGGATTTTCTCCAGCAGGGGCAGTTTTTTGACAATAAAACCATGTTTGGTTCCAATGTTTGGGATGGCTGTGGTGTTTTGCATGAGGGAAATCAACTTCTTTCCTCTTCTGGATTGATACCCCACCAAGTTTTGTGTTGGGACCGTCAGAGAACTCAGTGCGGCGGTTTAAATGGAGAAAATCCCGAAAAAGCTCCACAGATGGTTCTTCTTGAAGGTAAAATTCACAGAACACTTGAAAATTGCATATGTTGGACACGGAGTTCGGTCCAATATCCTGTGGATGGAGTTGAAAGCTCGCAAGGACATCCCGGAAATATTTTAATCCGGGAGGGCTGAAGCCCCAGTCTAGGTGCTGCATAAAAACAATAACTTCTCCATCTTGAGGCTCAGGAGGGCACTCAGGGCCAGGGACTCTCCAATGAAGGACCCTTTTTGAGGCTAAAGCGCCAGTGTAACATACCCATTAATTTGCGTTTCCGTGATCCGGGACAGAACCCAGTTGCAAGCGGAGAATTGTTTGGTCATCTTGGAAAGCAAACTGCAAAGGTAAAATGGAGGCCGATTTACGATTGACGGTTCATGTGCACTAATTGGTATTAAACCGGGAATTTGATCGGCGCATACATGTGAGATAAACCAGAAATTGCTATTCAAGTCAAGATGGCGGTTTAAGTGAGGGCTAATGGCACATGACGGATTATCAATCACTAAAGTTTAAACCGCCCTTAGGTGGAAGAGCCAGAGCTGAAAATCTACTAAGTGTTGACAGAAACAGGTTTCACAAAATGATGCTATATATTTGGATCTACCGTGGTTCAGTAAGAAAATTATTCTGAGCCCTAAAAATGGCGACGACAGAACACCATAAGTCCAGAAGGGAACTATCAAGGCAGGAGGAGATTCTACGGCGAGGTAAACTAAAGTTACAACTTTGGCCGCAGGAGGAGGATGACAAGTTCATCAAGTTTTGACAGTAAGCGAAAAGGCAGCGAGCAAAGATGAACACTTATGAACATGGATGAATGCAGAAACCCTAAAAACAGATCTAGGGTTGAGAGGAGGAGGCTTACCAGATGCGCAGGGATAGCGGAGGAAAGCCGCAGGTTTCTGGTACGATCAGGTTGATGCAGCAGCCTTTGATGATGCAGTGCTCGAAGGTTGAGGGCGGCGGCGGAGCATCAGAGCTTGAGCATCGCAAGGAGGAAGAAGAGGCACGGAAGGGGGAGAAATAAAGGACCCCGAGCCTATTTATAAAGCAAATTGATAAAGGTAAGCGCGGGGATCGAGGAGCCTGAAGCGGCGAAAGAGGGCGTAGCTGTCGCCTCGATTTTCGGGATACCATGAATGAAGGGAATCTTTTTAATCTTTTTATACAGAGATGACGTCATGATGATCTGTTTCTGTGTCCAGAAGATGACGTCATGGCGGTTTAACAAAATTTACGGGAGAAGACATCATGGCGGTTTACGAGAAATATAAGGAGATGTTCACAGAATTTTTTTTAAGTATTGAAGATTGACATGAACAAGTTCAGATCAATCTGGGGCCTAATGTTGGGGATATAACTACTCAGTGTAAACCGCCCAGGAGGGGTCGGTTCACCTTCAATTATATTGAAGCCCACGAAGACCCAGAAGATGGCGCTTTACTCATGAAGCTTAGAGGCCCGGAGCCCAAAGGCGGATTAGGGCCCATAGTGGTAAACCGCCATGGTTTTGTAACTTGTATTGTAAGTAAGGAAAGGAGAGACCGAGCCGGACACTTGTATGAGTCAGCCTCGGGACTCTGTAGACCGGCCGGGCATAAACCTATGTATATAAAGGGACGACCCGGCGGCGGTTCAGGGACAAGAAACAACAACTCGAGACTCAGGCAAGGCGTATTTGCTCCCTGGTCATCGAAGCCCAATCAATTCCATCACAATTAGACGTAGGCTTTTACCTTCATCGAAGGGGCCGAACTAGTATAAAACTCCCGTGTCCCTTGTCCGGTTTAACCCCTTCAAGCTAACCTGTCACGATGGCTCCATGACTAAGTCCTTTCATGAGGACATCTGACGTGTTAATTCCACGACATTATCAGTAATACAGATAGGTGAAGTAGCAAAAGCAGGGTCATATTTCATTCTAGCATTCAGAGATTTTTCTTTCAGCTTAGCTAATAATTTCTTAAGATCACATCTATCATTGCAAGCAAGAAAATCCCTAGCAGTTTTTTCATCCATAACATAATGCTCAGGCACAACAGGCAATTCATATCTAGGGGGAGACTCTTCATCATCACTTTCATCAATATTATCAGTTTCAATAATTTCATTCTCTCTAGCCCTAGCAAGTGGTTCATCAAGAGATTCACCTAATGGCACAATATTATCAAGCATAGAAGTAGTTTCACCATAAGCATCACGCATAGCAGAAGTGGCATCATCAATAACATGCAACATATTAGAATTAATAGCAGAAGAAGGTTTAGGTGTCGCAAGTTTACTCAAAACAGAAGGAGAATCAACTGCAGAGCTAGATGGCAGTTCCTTACCTCCTGTCGGGGATATACCTTGCGGTATGACCCGGCCGGAAATATGACCCGGCCGGACTTGGCGGTTTACTTGAGACCCGGTTTACACTTGGCGATTCATTGGCGACCCGCCCTGACCAGACGGTTTACAAGCAACCTGCCTGAACATTATGACTCACTGGTAACCCGGCGAGCGGGACAGACAGATGACAAGGACCAAGGCCCAGAAGGCCAGTTATATTAATGGTGGGCCGGTTTAAGAGGAAAGGCGTGAAGAATATTTACCTTACAAGGAGTTAAGACCCGGACTTGTATCCGGTTTGTATTAGAAGGTAGACTAGTCCTAATCCTAGTAGGACTCTGCATGTAACCCGCCCCTCCAACTTATATAAGGAGGGGCAGGGCTCCCGAAGGAGGGAGAAGGAAGAAGAAACAATCTCTAGGGCTAGACACAAAGAGCCGGTTTACCGACGACTCTCTCGTGATGATAATGAGACCTAGCCACAAACATCATGTAGGATTGTTACCGAATGATGTTTCCTGGGGCCCGAAGCTGTCTAAATCCTTGTCTTGTGTTGCGTCTCTTGATTCCACCCAACCCCTCTCAAGCTACCGCATAGATGCGCTGGCCTCGCGACTAAGTCCTCACACTAAGGACATCCGCGATGACAAAACCACGACAGTTGGTGCCCACCGTGGGCCTTGCGCATGGTGGTGTTGAGTTCTTGGAGGGATCTCTCTTTGGAATCGAGAAACTTGCTATTGATGAAGAACCGGTGCGGAACAATCATGCATCTTGGCGATCTGGCGATCCGAGGAGAGATTGATTTTTTTTTGTTGCAAGCGATCCATTGAGACGGACATAAATATGTCTACGTGTGCCGAGTGTACCGAGAGTTCCATCACACATGGCCTCATCTTCCCATGAAAACAGTAGCATTTCAAGTTCATGCGAAGCAAGTTGGAGTTGGTAACAAGCACAGAATCGGAAGAACTACGTGTTAAGGAAAGTACTACCGGAAAAAGTGGTAGCTATTTTTAATAGGGTGGACTTGGATGGGTGTGGCAGCTCAAAAAAAAAAGACGGGCGTGGATTCATCCAACAGGCCACGTCACGGAAGATGAGACGGGCGTGGATTTTTGTAGAACAACCGGCCCGGAAACGAACTTCGCGAGTCGCCTGAGCCGCCGATCCGTCTGCCTCTGCCGGTGCAGCCTTTTGCAGTCGCCGTCGACTGGACCGCGCGGCTTGGCGTCGCCGCTCCGGCCATCCCGGCTAGGAGGCCTCACCCTGCCTCACCTCCGCTGCTACGAAGCGGCCCTGACTCGTCTGAGCCACGGCACCCACGAGCCGCCCGCTCGCCTCGCTGCTCCTGCCTATGCATTCCCAAATCACCATTGAAACCCGTGGTCTCTACCTGTGGGCCTTGCTACCGCCTCTGCTGCATAGCCACAGCCTGCCAAGTCACTGGTGATGGAGACCGTTCCGTAGGCGAAGAACAATTACCAAAGGGTAAAACCACCACTCACATCCAGTGATTCGGAGTCAGACCAATCAAATCATGGAGACTGACAGGAGCGCGGCGTACTGTGTGCCTCATGGACCGTCAGATCACAAGTTGCCGAAGAAGGCATATCCCACCGGAGTGGTGCTGTACAAGACTGCAGCAGTTGTGCCAAATTTTACACTGCCCCACGTCTGCGATTCCTAGTTTACAAGCTTTAAGGGATGTTGTTTCATTACATGAAGCATCAAACCCAAGGATTTGAGTCAAATGCTATGCCTGCGCCCCAGCATATTTTCCGTCGCAAGCCGCCTTGCTGCCACTGTTGTGACCACGGATGCAACCCGTGGTACCCGTGACAAGCCAGCCTACCGGTACTACACAATACTACGAGGTGCTATCCTTCCTACATATTTTGTCAGCATGAATAATGTTTTTCTCAAGAACAATTACTCTAGTTTCTGGTATTTTTGGGCAGGGCCATTATTTGTTACAAAGGTGTCGCAAAGGGGCACGCACCAATGTTATTGCACTAGGGCTGGTCCGTGCCATGCTGCTGGATGGATACATGAGTAAGTCGCCGTCCCTCGCTTCATCAACACACGGGACTAACTCGTTGTCCACACCCGCTGCCGACTCACCCATCCGTACCGGCTTACAATACCATGGCCGACTCGCCCGTCCGCGCCGCCTTACAACGCCACAGACGATTCTCTCATCTGCCTTCGTGGCGGTTCACGCGTCGGCACCGATTTACAACGCGGAGGACAACTTGCTCGTCTGCGTCAGCTTACAACACTGCGGCCGACTCATCTGACTGTGCTGCCTCTGATGCTGCGGTCGTTTTACTGTCCGCCCTGTGGTCTGGCCTATTCAACGTGTCGGGTCGGCTAACGGACACCGATGAGGATCATAAGGTCCAAATACATCAGGTGATATCTGTCCAGACTATTTTAAATAGCACGTATCAACTCTTTCCTTTTGAGAACAACTACTCCGATTTATGATATTATTTATGCAGTACATTGGTCACTGCAAGAGCGGTAGTGACTCGCCCGCGTCCATACTGCCTCTAGTGTTGCGGTTGTTTTTTCTGTCCGCCTTCGCGGTTTGGCATATATCAACACAATGCGGCTCACTTGACCGTTTGCACGGTTTACCGTGACGCTTCACCATGGTGGTCAACTGAACATCAGCTTCATGGCGGATAAATACTGGCCTAGCATATCAGGTGAAATCCACCCAGTATATTTTTGTTATATATTGCTTTCTTTAGAAGAGCAATTACTCCGGCTTGCAAAGTTATCTAATGCAGGACCCTAAACCGTCATATTGGTGCAGATTTAAAGGCTGTCAGAAAATTGCCGGCTTAAAAAGGAGGATTCCGGTTTAAAATCCGGCTCAAGGGAAAGCTGTCTCCCACAAAGCTTTGAAGCTCTCAATATCCAGTTTAAGAATTTCCGGTTCAAAAGAATAATCTCTCGCAAGTTCGAGTTCTCAGGAAAAATTAAAGGGACCAAAGAGAGTTTGTTGCTCAGCACAACTCAAACATAGGCACCCGGCGAGCACAACTCAGAAATATATCACTTGGGGGTCTCTGTTTATAAAGCGGAGTTCTGATTACCCGTTGATCCGGCTATCAAGCCAAAATTATCATAAGAGCATAGCTCTCGTTACTTCGGTAATCCGGCTATCAAGCCAATATTATCATGAGGGGCAAAGAGAGTATGTTGCACCCACAACTCAAACATAGGCACCCACTAAGCACAGCTCAAAATGTTACCCGGGGGCTCTTTTGTTGCACAGCAACAAAGAGTTTTAACCCTTGTAATAGGCTATCAAACCAGGCTTGGAAGCCAAGTGTATTCACCTAAAACCCCGGGTTATCCTGCCTTTTTTAAGTAAGCCACTCCGTCCAGGTAATCCTGGTATGACCCGCTGAATGTTTGGCAAGTCAATCTTATACAGACCCTGAACTTGTCAAAGTTAAAATGGCGATTGGTTAATGTGAGGTCCATCTTAAAAGGCTTTGTATAATGATTTAACTCAGTGGCCTGGCAGCCCATGAAAAGACTCGATTTTGGGCCTGGTAGCCCATGAAAAGCCTCACGTCTTCCCATGATTTTATTTGGTAATTTTTCTCTTTTTGAGGTTTACAATACTTTATGATAAACCGGTGTTTCTTAACCCAACCTGGTTTCAACTACAAGTCGCCAATATTATATGGATAATCCGGTGTTTATTACAACCCAGTACGGTTTTATCATAAACTGGCAAAATATGGGAGGAGTTATCAGTACTCAAGATTGGGGTTCTAACCCTTACTACACAGGCTTGATAAACCAATAGTGTGATCAAATATCACTGGAACCGGGTGAGGGAGTTCCGGACTACGGGGTGTCCGGATAGCCGAACTATCATCATCGGCCGAACTCCAAGACTATGAAGATACAAGATTGAAGACTTTGTCCCGTGTCCGGATGGGACTTTCCTTGGTGTGGAAGGCAAGCTTGGCGATACGGATATGTAGATCTCCTACCTTTGTAACCGACTCTGTGTAACCCTAGCCCTGTCCAGTGTCTATATAAACCGGATGGCTTTAGTCCATAGGACGAACAACAATCATACCATAGGCTAGCTTCTAGGGTTTAGCCTCCTTGATCTCGTGGTAGATCCACTCTTGTAACACACATCATCAATATTAATCAAGCAGGACGTAGGGTTTTACCTCCATCAAGAGGGCCCGAACCTGGGTAAAACATCGTGTCCCTTGTCTCCTGTTATCATCCGCCTAGACGCACAGTTTGGGACCCCCTACCCGAGATCTGCCGGTTTTGACACCGACATTGGTGCTTTCACTGAGAGTTCCTCTATGCCGTCACCGATAGGCTCGATGGCTTCTTCAATCATCATCAACGACGCAGTCCAGGGTGAGACCTTCCTCCCCAGACAGATCTTCGTATTCGGTGGCTTCGCACTGCGGGCCAATTCACTTGGCCAACTGGAGCAGATCGAAAGCTACGCCCCTGGCCGTCAGGTCAGATTTGGAAGTTTGAACTTCATGGCTGACATCCGCGGGGACTTGATCCTCGATGGATTCGAGCCACAGCCGAGCGTGCCGCACTGTCACGGTAAGCATGATTTAGCTCTGCAGCCGGATAGTACCCTGGAGGCCGAACTCGAAACCGCTCCGATCTTTAATCCGGAGCCGGCTGCATAGATCGAGGACGGATGCCTAGACATCGCCTCGGGGGCTGCAACCTCTACGGCGATAGAGCTGAACACAGACTTTGTCCCTCATAAAGCTCATGACTCCGAGGTGCCGGACTCCTCGCCGGACTCCGAACCTCCCGCACCCTCCCCGATCGAATCCGATTGGGCGCCGATCATGGAGTTCACCGCAGCGGACATCTTTCAACACTCACCTTTCGGCGGCATCTTGAGTTCGCTAAAGTATCTCTCGTTATCAGGAGAGCCCTGGCCGGACTGCGGTCAGGACGGTTGGGATGCGGACGACGAAGAAATTCAAAAGCCACCCACCACCCACTTGGTAGCCGCTGTCGACGATCTAACCGACATGCCAGACTACGACTCCGAAGACATCGACGATATGGACGACGATGCTGGAGACAACCAAGAACCAGCGCCTACTGGGCACTGGATAGCCACCTCATCATATGACATATACATGGTGGATATCCCAAAAGATGGGAATGGCGAAGGAATAGAGGAGGATGACCCCTCCAAAAAGCAGCCCAAGCGCCGGTGTCAGCGACGCCGCTCTAAATCCCGCCACAGCAAGAATGAAGACTCCGGCACCGGAGATAACAATACACCAGACAGTGCCGAAGACAAACCACTCCAGCAAGATCAAGCGCAGGAGGACGAAGAGGCCAGCCCTCACGAGAGAGCGGCAGAAGAAGAGGTAGAGGATTATATGCCTCCCTCCGGAGACGAAGCGAGCCTCGACGATGACGAATTCGTCGTGCCTGAGGATCCCGTCGAACAAGAGCGTTTTAAACACAGGCTTATGGCCACGGCGAACAGCCTCAAGAAAAAGCAGGAACAACTTAGAGCTGATCAAGATCTGCTAGCCGACAGATGGACCAAAGTCCTCACAGCCGAAGAGCATGAGCTCGAACGCCCCTCCAAAAGCTACCCTAAACGCAAGCTGCTCCCCCGATTAGAGGAGGAGGTGTATGAACCCGCATCACCAGGAGACAATACGGCTGACCGACCACACCGTGGTCGCGATAGAGAGGCCTCTAGGCCCTTCACTAGACCCGTACCCCGGCATCGCTCGAAAAGCACACGGCCACATGGGAACGCTCCGGACTTGCGAGATATATTGGAGGATAAGGCAAGACAATCAAGATCGATCTATGGATCACGTGGGCGTCCCACGATACGTGATGACAACCGTCGCGCCAGACACAGTAAGTCCGGCCGGGCCGAACAAAATAGACCAAGCTCTTTTGAGCTCCGTCGTGATATCACCCAGTACAGAGGCGCCGCACACCCACTATGCTTCACAGATGAAGTAATGGATCATCAAATCCCCGAAGGGTTGAAACCCGTGAATATTGAATCTTACGATGGCACAACAGACCCCGCAGTTTGGATCGAAGACTATCTCCTTCACATCCACATGTCCCGCGGTGACGATCTTCACGCCATCAAATATCTCCCCCTCAAGCTTAAAGGACCAGCCCGACATTGGCTCAACAGCTTGCTAGCAGAGTCAATTGGGAGTTGGGAGGACCTGGAAGCCGCATTCCTCGATAACTTCCAGGGCACTTATGTGCGACCACCAGACGCTGATGACCTAAGCCACATAATTCAGCAGCTAGACGAATCGGCCAGACAATTCTGGACACGGTTCTTAACCAAGAAAAACCAAATCGTCGACTGTCCGGATGTGGAGGCCCTCGCGGCCTTCAAGCATAACATCCGCGACGAGTGGCTTGCCTGGCACCTGGGATAGGAAAAGCCGAAATCCATGGCAGCCCTCACATCACTCATGACCCGCTTCTGCGCGCGTGAGGACAGCTGGCTAGCACACAGCAACAACTTCAGCAAAAATTCTGGTAGTCCGGATTTCAAGGACCGAAATGGCAGGCCGCGTCGTAATAAAAACAAACGCCGCATTAACGGCGACAATAGTGAGGATACGACAGTCAATGCCTGATTCAGAGGCTCTAAACCCAGTCAGCGGAAAAAGCCATTCAAAAGAGCTACTCCGGGTCCATCCAATTTGGACCGAATACTCGACTGCTTGTGCCAGATACACGACACCCCCGAAAAGCCAGCTAACCACACCAACAGGGACTGTTGGGTATTCAAGCAGGCAGGCAAGTTAATTACCGAAAACAATGACAAGGGGCTGCATAGCGATGACGAGGAAGAGACCCGACCGCCGAACAACAGAAGACAGAAGGGCTTCCCCCCACAGGTGCGGACGGTGAACATGATATACGCAACGCACATACCCAAAAGGGAGCGGAAGCGTGCACTCAGGGATGTCTACGCGATGGAGCCAGTTGCCCCGAAGTTCAATCCATGGTCCTCCTGCCCGATCACTTTTGACCGAAGGGACCACCCCACCAGCATCCGCCATGGCGGATTCACTGCATTGGTTTTAGACCCAATCGTCGATGGGTTTCACCTCACCAGAGTCCTAATGGACGGCGGCAACAGCCTGAACCTGCTTTATCAGGATACAGTGCGCAAAATGGGCATAGACCCCTCAAGGATTAAACCAACCAAGATGACCTTTAAAGGCGTCATGCCAGGTGTAGAAGCCAATTGTACAGGCTCAATTATACTAGAAGTTGTCTTCGGATCCCCGGATAACTTTCGAAGCGAGGAGTTAATCTTCGACATAGTCCCGTTCCGCAGTGGCTATCATGCCCTGCTCAGACGTACCACGTTCGCAAAGTTCAACGCGGTGCCGCACTATGCATACCTCAAGCTCAAGATGCCAGGCCTTCGAGGAGTCATCATGGTCAACGGAAACACTGAATGTTCTCTCCGCACGGAGGAACATACAGCGGCTCTCGCGGCAGAAGTGCAATGCAACCTCTCAAGGCAATTCTCGAGTCCGGCCGTTAAGCGGCCGGACATAGCTAAGCGCGCCTGGAGTAACTTACAACAAGACCACCTGGCATGTTCCGAGCATGCGTAGCAGTGCGGCCCCAACCCCAGCCCCTGCGAAACATCAAAACAGGTCCTTCGCATACACCATTACGCTCTGAAGATACCATGGGCATGGGGAGAGGGGCACGACCACGACAAGCCCAGACTGCGGCTCAACCACACCAGGGGCTCTTAAGTGTGTCGTTCTTTTTTTCTTTTTACCTTTTTTTACCCACAGGACTCCGTTTGTCAGAGGCCCTGTCCGGTAGCAGACCTGACAAACTCACGATGCAATAGCCACGGAAGGATAAAGGCTACAACGAATATACAGGTGGTCTCCATTACGAGCATTTTTATACACCAATCCGCAGCCTACCCCTGGAGGGGGACATGTTTAACAGTCCCATCCCTTGCTTATCGCACTATTTGTATCATTCTGCATTCATAGCAGCACTTATTGAATAAAACAATGCAGCACCTTTTTGCTTATAATTGCATTTCTTTTTCATACATATGTTCATTTACGGCATGTTGCATCCGTACACTTTGGTACGGCTAATATACACCAGGGGCTTATGTTTCCCGCATTATGGTGTGATGAGTCCGAACACTTCCACAAGTGCGGCACCCCGAACTTATAGCACTATATGCATCGGCTCCGAATCATGTCTTGGGTCAATAGTTGGGTTTGCCCGGCTCCCATGTTTTGGTACCTTACGTTCTGTTATATCGGCTAAGGTAGCACTGGGAGAACCACTGCGATTGCGCCCCAGTTGAGCTGGGTTAACGCCTCAGTGGAGAAAGATAAAACTGACCGTCATGATGAGGCGAGAGTTGGTCGCTGTTCGAGAGGTTTTTTGCGAGTCCTTAAAGACTTATGCCGCTTAGAGCGAGGAGCCGGATACTGTCCGGCCCAGGCGTGGATAGCGCCCCAAATTCGGCCTTCCGAAGACTAGGGGCTTCGCCGAAATTTAAAATTATAGAATTCTATGGCTAAGTGAGAGTGTTCAAGCATTATAAGTCCGGTTGCCTTGTTCACTGTGTTGAGCGCCTCCCTAGATGGACCCAAAAATGGGAACAAGAGCGCTCAAGTTTATCCCGAACACCCCAGCACTCGTGGCACGGGGGCTGAAGCCGATGACTTGCCATCTCTCAGATTTGATAAACAGCCACACAGAAGGTAATATTTTAAATTAACAAGCGTTGCTTAGCGCATATGAACTAAGTTTTCAGCGCACAGGATAACAAAATGCGAGTCTACACAAATATTACATCTTTGGAGCACTCACCCGCAATAATGCGGGCGCCCTTCAGCACACTCTTATAATTCATCTCGGGCGTGCGATGCTCCTTGCCCTCTGGTGGTGGGTCCGTCACGAGCTTCTGGGCATCCATCTTGCCCCAGTGCACCTTTGCGCGGGCAAGGGCCCGACAGGCACCCTCAATGCAAACGGAGTGCTTGATGACTTCAACCCACGGGCACGCATCCACCAGCCGCCGCACCAGGCCGAAGTAGCTCCCAGGCATGGCCTCCTTAGGCCACACCCGAACTATGAGGCCCTTCATGGCCTGTTCGGCCGCCTTGTGGAGCTCGACCAGCTGCTTCAGCTGGTCGCTAAGGGGCACCGGATGTCTGGCCTCAGCATACTGAGACCAGAAGACCTTCTCCGTCGAGCTCCCCTCCTCGGCCCGGTAGAATGCGGCAGCATCGGACACGCTGCGAGGAAGATCTGCGAACGCTCCCGGAGAGCTCCGAATTTGGGTAAGCAACAGGTAATTAACACTCACATGCTTACTTTGCATAAAAAATGCCTTACCCCCTGCTATTTTCTTCACCGCCTCAATCTCCTGGAGGGCCTTGTAGGCTTCGGCCTTAGCGGCTTTGGCACTCTCAAGAGCCGTTGCAAGCTCAGACTCTTGAGTCTTCGAGTCATGCTCCAAGCTCTCATGTTTTTTCACGAGATCCTGGAGCTCTTGTTGTACCTCCGCCACCTGCGCCTCCTGCTTCTCTCGCTCGGTGCGCTCCGCGGCCGCATTGCGTTTGGCCGCGGCCACCGCCTCCTTCAGGGTCGCCACCTCGTTAGTGGCCCCTGCAATACCCACGTTATCCTTGTCATTTTTCTTGCAACCAAATCCTTTTCTGTCAGGTACAATTTTAATAAGGTATTACTCACCTTCTTTTTCCTCGAGCTGCTTCTTGGCATGTCCGAGCTCGTTCTCGGACCGCTCGAGGCTTTCCTTCAAAGTACTGACCTCCGCAGTCAGTGCGGCGGAGGTCAGCAGCACAGCCTGCAATCCCATATTGACATATTTTTTATGACTCCTGCGTATATCTTTTTAAAGATCCTCAGTCCGGCTTTTCTTTCCGAACACCGAACCGAGCATCAGGGGCTACTGTCTATGTAGTACCATTTTACATATATCAAAACTCTTACCTCAAAACCTGTTAGAAGGCTGCTGCAGGCTTCGGTCAGCCCGCTCTTGGCGAGCTGAACCTTCTGAATCACCGCACTCATAACAGTGCGGTGTTCCTCTTCGATGGAGGCGCCGTTGAGCACCTCCAGCAAATTATCTGGCACCTCTGGTTGGACGGAGGCAGCCGGCGTCACGGCCTTGCCCTTCTTGCGAAGGGGTCGCCCGCCGGACTCTGGAGCCACTGTGGGTTCCGGGCCCGAGTCCGGTACAAAGTCCGGGAGGTGGTCCTGTGACACCTCCGGGGCCTCCTCCTCCTGGTGGGTCCTTTCCTGGGATCCCACCTCGGCATCGTCCACGGCACGGGGGGTGGAGTCAGTCGGAAGGGAACCCATATTCGACGCACCCAAGGACCCGCTCGACGAAACGGGAAGATCATCCTTGGGCGGACTGCAGGGTTGTATGCGGCATTACAAAGACATTATGTGACGAAAGGGACAAAACCTTGAAGTTATTCGGGAGTCCGAATACTTACGATCTCGCCAGGGGCTTGGCCCTTGGAGGCCAGTCCTCGTCGTCGTCGCTGGCGTTGGCAGAGTAGTCCGAGGGAAGAGTTTTCCCCTTCTTGGACCCTTCGGCCTCCCTTGTTGGGGAGGCCTTCCTTTTCTTCCCTCCCCCCGCTGGGGGAGAGGCTTTCTTCTTCTCCTCCTCGCCTTGGTGGGAGGAGTCGGCCTCGGATTCATCATCTGATAGCACCTGAAAACGGGAACTCTTCCGAGTCCCCGTGGCCTTCTTCTTGGCCTTCTTCTCCGGCACCACGTGGGGTGCCGGAGCCAGCAGCCCCATTAGGCGGGCGTCCGCTGGGTCCTCTGGCAATGGGGCCGGACAGATAGTCCGATCGGCCTTCGCTAGCCAGTCCTGTCAAAGGTAAAGGGAGTTTAGATCCCGCATAGAGTCAAACTATGGAAAACAAGTGGCAAAATCACTTACCTCGTCAGCTGGACGCTGCAAGCGGAATCCGCGATCTTCGGTAGCGGTTGCGGGAGCCTCGGCGCCCTTGAACAGTACCTTCTAGACATCTTCGTACGTAGTGTCGAAGAGACCTCTCAGGGTCTGGTGCTGCACCGGATCGAACTCCCACATGTTGAAACCCCGTCGTTGGCACGGGAGAATCCGGCGGATGAGCATGACCTGGACTACATTGACAAGCTTGAGCTTCTTGTCCACCAGCTTCTGGATACAGGCTTGGAGTCCGGTCAGCTCCTCCAAATCCCCCCAGATCCGGCCACTCTCTTTCCAGGAGGTGAGCCGTGTAGGGATGCCGGATCTGAATTCGGGGGCCGCTGCCCAATCAGGGTCACGCGGCTCGGTGATGTAGAACCACCCCGATTTCCGCCCCTTAATGGTTTCCACAAAAGTGCCCTCCAGCCATGTAACGTGGGACATCCTGCCCACCATGGCGCCTCCGCACTCCGCTTGGCTGCCCTTCACAACCTTCGGCTTGACACTGAAGGTCTTAAGCCACAAGCCGAAGTGGGGCTGGATGCATAGGAAGGCCTCGTACACGACGATAAACACCGAGATGTTGAGGATGAAATTCGGGGCCAGATCATGGAAATCCAGGCCGTAGTAGAACATGAGTCCCGAGACAAAGGGATGAAGTGGGAAGCCCAGTCCGCGGAGGAAATGAGGAAGAAATACTACCCTCTCATGGGGCCTGGGGGTGGGGATGAGCTCTCCCTCGTCGGGGAGCCAGTGCGCAATGTCGCTGGACAGATATCCGGTGTTGCGCAGCTTCTGGATCTGCTCCTCCGTGACGGAGGAGGCCATCCACTTGCCTCCCGCTCCGGACATAGTTGGAGGAGGTTGAGGTGAGAAGTGCAGGCTTGGGCGCTGGAGCTCGAGTTCGCGGAGATGGATAAGCCAAGGAGGAAGAAGGCGCGGGTAAAAGGGTTGGATCTTTATCCCCTTATATGGGCGGACAAAAACATGTGTCCCCACTAGCCTGGTAAAACTCGCTTATCCCCCAAGCGTCACAATCAATGGCGCGGTTGGGTTACCCACGTCCGTATTGATGGGAATCCCGGAATAAGGGGAACACGATCTCTGCTTCGACAAGACGTGCCAAGGAAACCGCTTCGCTAAACGCGCTAAGGTGGAACAATAAAAACAATTTGAGTAAAGGCTTGGTAGTGGTGCGACGTCACGCCACGAAATACGTCAGCAGATTGATCTTGTGTAATGTTATTCTCTCTACGGTGGTACGTGGAGTTTATTTTTGCAGAGCCGAACACTATCCTGGTGTTCACAATCTTCTATAAATTATTCGGAGGAGGAACCCGCCTTGCAATGCCGAAGACAATATGCGCGCCAGACTCGTCGTCATTGAAGCCTGGTTCAGGGGCTACTGAGGGAGTTCCGGACTAGGGGGTGTCCGGATAGCCGAACTATCATCATCGGCCGGACTCCAAGACTATGAAGATACAAGATTGAAGACTTCGTCCCGTGTCCGGATGGGACTTTCCTTGGCGTGGAAGGCAAGCTTGGCGATACGGATATGTAGATCTCCTACCTTTGTAACTGACTCTGTGTAACCCTAGCCCTGTCCGGTGTCTATATAAACCGGATGGCTTTAGTCCATAGGACGAACAACAATCATACCATAGGCTAGCTTCTAGGGTTTAGCCTCCTTGATCTCGTGGTAGATCCACTCTTGTAACACACATCATCAATATTAATCAAGCAGGATGTAGGGTTTTACCTCCATCAAGAGGGACCGAACCTGGGTAAAACATCGCGTCCCCTGTCTCCTGTTACCATCCGCCTAGACGCACAGTTCGGGACCCCCTACCCGAGATCCGCCAGTTTTGACACCGACACCGGGTTTCAAACCGGATTATATTATTCAAATCTTTAAATAGCCAACATGGCCAGATTTTTATTATGGCTATTAGATAACCAATATTATGATTGAGGTTTTCAAAGTCGCTTCGGCACAATGGCTATTATTTTATCAATGGATATTATCTATCCTAAAAATGGAAGGAGTAGTCCCGAGTCGCTGCAGGCTTACGACCCAACACTTGGGGGCTACATTATTCAAGTTGAGATTACATCAAATCTGCAAGTCTCATGTTGCTGCAAGCATGCACCATGACACTTGGGGGCTAATGCAAAGTCAGTTTTATTGGCCTTATTGAAGACCCGACTTGTCACATCATAATGAGCCGGCCCTTGGGGGCTACCAACTGATTCTGTCAAAAATTCAAGGCACACAAGTTAAATCCATTATTTCGAAGGGTCCATTGTTTCGGTTGGTAGAGCACAAAGCTCTTAACCTTGTGGACGTGGGTTCAAGCCCAATGATGGGGGTTACATCATATGATGTTATTTTCAATGAAGTATATATAAAGTCCCAGCTCAATATTATCTTACTGAGCCGGCCCTTGGGGGCTACACATTGCTGCTCAAATTTACATGATCATATTTATAAAGTCCCTGCTTATTATTGCATAATGACTCGTCCCTTGGGGGTTACACTGGTTGAAGTTTTTTAAGCATCAAGCAATTACAAGTCCCAGGTTGCTGCAAGCATGACAACCCGGTACTTGGGGGCTAGATAATATGGAGTATTCTATTTTTACTAGTGACTGGGATGAACAACATGGATTTCTTCAAAAGTGGTAGTATTTATATTGAAGCAAGTCTTAAGACATCACTTTGTTCTTCTCAGTACTTGGGGGCTACAGGTATTATATTATTATTGAAGAAATATTTTCAAATTCTCTGTTTTGAGAAAACCAGATTGACCCGGTGTCACCAATCATTATGACCCTATATCTGCAACCCGGCGTCATCAATAATCATAAACCGGTGTTGGCAACAATCATGAACAGATGTTGGCAACAATCATGACCCGGAATTATCAGTTTTTATAACCCAACAATGGTGGTAATCATAAACCGGCAAGTTTTACATCTTCAAGCCGGCTGGATATCAATTGAATATTTGAAGACCAATATTTTTGTCAAGTCAGAGCATTGAAGGCCGAATCAAATGGATTATTTATTTACAATATTTCTTATACAAACAAATTGAATATGAAGCTGGTCTACTGACCCGGATTTTCTAGAAGGAGGAAAGGACAAGGACTTAAGGATGTTCAGCATAAGTTTACCATGAATAAATCCAAGCTAAACCGGGGGCTAATGTCGGGGATATACCACATGGTATGACCCGACCGGAAATATGACTCGGTCGGACTTGGCGGTTTACTTGAGACCTGATTTACACTTGGCAATTCACTGGCGACCCGCCCTGACCAGACGGTTTTCAAGCAAGCTGCCTGAACATTATGACTCAGTGGTAACCCGGCGGGCGGGACAGACGGATGACAAGGCCCAAGGCCCAGAAGGCCGGTTATATTAACGGTGGGCCGGTTTAAGAGGAAAGGCGTGAAGAATATTTACCTTACAAGGAGTTAAGACCCGAACTTGTATCCGGTTTGTATTAGAAGGTAGACTAGTCCTAATCCTAGTAGGAGTCCGCATGTAACCCGCCCCTCCAACTTATATAAGGAGGGGAAGGGCTCCCAAAGGAGGGAGAAGGAAGAAGAAACAATCTCTAGGGATAGACACAAAGAGCCGGTTTACCGGTGACTCTCTCGTGATGATAATGAGACCTAGCCGCAAACAGCATGTAGGGTTGTTACAGGATGATGTTTCCCGGGGCCAGAAGCTGTCTAAATCCTTGTCTTGTGTTGCGTCTCTCGATTCCGCCCAACCCCTCTCAAGCTACCGCATAGATGCGTTGGCCTCGCGACTAAGTCCTCACACTAAGGACATCTGGCGTGATAAAACCACGACACCTCCCCTCATAGTTGAGGGATAAATCTTGGTTTTCTCGTCTTTCAAGTTCGTCATAATGATCAGCAGATATAAATCCCAAGTGACTCAAAGAATAGAGCTATGCTCCCCGGCAACGGCGCCAGAAAATAGTCTTGATAACCCACAAGTATAGGGGATCACAACAGTTTTCGAGGGTAGAGTATTCAACCCAAATTTATTGATTCGACACAAGGGGAGCCAAAGAATATTCTCAAGTATTAGCAGTTGAGTTGTCAATTCAACCACACCTGGAAAACTTAATATCTGAAGCAAAGTATTTACTAGCAAAGTAATATGGAAGTAACGGTAACAGTGGCAAAAGTAACAATAGCAGTTTTGTAGTAATTGTAATAGTGGCAACGGTAAAGTAACTAAGCAAAGATCAATACGTGAAAAGCTCGTAGGCATTGGATCAGTGATGGATAATTATGTAGGATGCGATTCCTCATGCAATAGTTATAACATAGGGTGACACAAAACTAGCTCCAGTTCATCAATGTAATGTAGGCATGTATTCCAAATAATCATACGTGCTTATGGAAAAGAACTTGCATGACATCTTTTGTCCTACCCTCCCGTGGCAGTGGGGTCCTATTGGAAACTAAGGGATATTAAGGCCTCCTTTTAATAGAGTACCGGACCAAAGCATTAACACTTAGTGAATACATGAACTCCTCAAACTACGGTCATCACCGGGAGTGGTCCCGCTTATTGTCACTTCGGGGTTGCCGGATCATAACACATAGTAGGTGACTATTGACTTGCAAGATAGGATCAAGAACTCACATATATTCATGAAAACATAATAGGTTCAGATCTAAAATCATGGCACTCGGGCCCTAGTGACAAGCATTAAGCATAGCAAAGTCATAGCAACATCAATCTTAGAACATAATGGATACTAGGGATCAAACCCTAACAAAACTAACTCTATTACATGGTAAATCGCATCCAACCCATCACCGTCCAGCAAGCCTACGATGGAATTACTCACGCACGGCAGTGAGCATCATGAAATTGGTGATGGAGGATGGTTGATGATGACGACGGCGACGGATTCCCCTCTCCGGAGCCCCGAACGGACTCCAGATTAGCCGTCCTGAGAGAGTTTAGGGCTTGGTGGCGGCTCCGTATCGTAAAACACGATGAATCCTTCTCTCTAATTTTTTTCTCCCTGAACATGAATATATGGAGTTGGAGTTGAGGTTGGTGGAGCCTCTGGGGGCCCACGAGACAAGGGGGCACGCCGCCACCCTCGTGGACAGGGTGTGGGCCCCCTGGTCTTGATTCCTTAGCCAGTATTTTTTATTAATTACAAAAATATTCTCCGTCAAGTTTCAGGTCATTCCAAGAACTTTTATTTCTGCACAAAAATAACACCATGACAATTCTGCAGAAAACTGCGTCAGTCCGGGTTAGTTCCATTCAAATCATGCAAGTTAGAGTCCAAAACAAGGGTAAAATTGTTTGGAAAAATAGATACGATGGAGACGTATCAGGACACAGTGAAGATTTTGAACGGGTTTCAAATAGAACACACATGAAGAATTTGTGAACAGACTGAGTTGAGTTTAGTATAGAGGGGGAACTGGTCCGATCACATTCACTTAGATGAAAAAAGCAAAGAATTGGCTATAACTGAATGCTGTAGAGGACATGAAAAACTCAATACATATAGCAATGAAGAACAACGACGGAAAGTATAAAGAAATTGCAAAAACACAAATTGAAGATTTTCAACTTTGGTTGGTGGCGTAACCCACCATATAAGAATGATAATTTCAGACATCGCGTACAATTGTCGTAGGGTTCTAAGAATCAAATTCTTCATTAATTTCTTCACACTTAGAGGGTTAGTCTTCATTGATTGAAGAAAAATGTTACTTCATGTGTTGCACATCTAAGTCATCAATTTTGCATAAGTGTTAGGATGTGTGTCCTTTTCAAAGAACATTCGAAGATTCTAAGATATTTAGCTCACACCGCAACTTGCTAAATCTCTTCTCATCCAAGGGCTTTGTGAAGATATCGGCCTGCTGATCTTTAGTATTCCCGTGGTCGATGGAGATGTCGCCCTTCAACACATGGTCATGAAGAAAATGATGACGAATTTGGATGTGCTTTGTCTTCGAGTGCTGAACTGGGTTGTGAGCAATCTTGATAGCACTCACATTGTCGCAACAGAGTGGCACATTCTTCACATTGATGCTATAGTCCTTGAGGGTTTGCTTCATTCATAGCAATTGAGCACATCAGGATCCAGCAGCAATATACTCAACTTCAGCAGTACAGAGTGATACTCAGTTCTGCTTCTTCGAGGACCAACATACTAACGAAAGACCAAGGAAATGACATGTGCCTAATGTTGACTTGTGGTCCACCCGATCGCCGGCATAGTCAGAGTCGGAATATCCAATGAGATCAAAAGAAGAGCCCTTGGGATACAATGATCCAAGTGTTGGAGTGTGAGCTAGATATCGAAGAATATGCTTCTCAGCCTTATGGTGTGATTCCTTCAGTGTAGCTTGAAATCAGGCACACATGCAAACTCTAAGCATAATATCTGTCCTAGATGCACATAGATACAATAAATATCCAATCATGGAGCAGTATAAATTTTGATCAAAGTCTTTACCTTTTCATCGGTGCATAGATGGCCATTTGTGGGCATAGGTATTTTGACGCCTTTGCAATCTTGCATGCCGAATTTCCTCAACACATCCTTGAGGTATTTCTCCTGGGATATGAATATGCCATTATGTTGTTGACGAATTTGAAGACCTAAGAAGAATTTCACCTCTCCCATCATGGACATTTGATATTCCTCACTCATCATATAGGCAAATTCGTCACTGTAACGTTGGTTAGTGCAGCCAAAGATGATATCATCAACATATATTTGGCACACAAATAATTCATCATCATATGCTTTGGTGAAAAGAGTTGGGTCAAGTGAACCGGGTTTGAAGCCTTTATTCGTGAGGAATTCCTTCAGTGTATCATAGCACGCCCGAGGTGCTTGCTTGAGGCCATAGAGGGCCTTGTTGAGTCTATAGATGTGATCTAGAAATTTTGGATCCGCAAAACCTGGTGGTTGAGCAACATATACTTCTTCCTAAAGCTTACCATTGAGGAATGCACTTTTCACATTCATTTGATGTAAGATGATATTATGATGGCTAGCATAAGCAAGCAATATGTGAATAGCCTCAAGTCTATCAACAGGTGCAAAATTTTCATCAAAATCTATTCCTTCAACCTGTGTGTAGCCTTGAGCTACAAGACGAGCCTTATTCCTCACCACAAGGCCATTTTCCTCATGCTTGTTGTGGTAGATCCATTTGGTGCCGATGATATCGTGCTTGCGTGGGTCTGGTCGCTTGACAAGCTCCCACACATTGTTGAGCTCGAATTGATGCAATTCATCTTGCATAGCTTGAATCCACTCAGACTCCATGAATGCTTCATCAACTTTGGTGGGCTCTATGGTAGAGACAAACGCAAAATGCCCACAAAAGTTAGACAAATGTGAAACTTTTGAGCGCGTGAGAGGACCTAGTGCGTGGATGTCATTGATGATTGTCTCAATCTGCACTTCGTTTGCAATGCAAGGGTGAGCAGGTTGATGACTTTGACTTGGCCCAGCAATTTCTTCGGGGCCATTTTCTTCAGTAGCATCAGCGTGATTTTCTTCACGATCTAGAATGACTTCTTCAGCAGATTCTTCGGTAGGGATGACATCCTCAGTGGCCTTGAACTCGCTGGATTCCTCAGGTGACATTTCATCTAGCATAGGAGGTAGGTGCTCTCTTTGCGAGCGATTAGTCTCATCGAACCACACATCTATAGTTTCAACAACCTTGTGATGATAGGTGTTGAAGACTCTGTAGGTGTGTGAGTCCTTTCTGTAACCAAGCATAAAACCCTCATGTGCTTTTGGTGCAAATTTAGAGTGGTGGCGAGGATCTCTAATCCAGCATTTAGCACCGAAGACTTTGAAATAACTTACATTGGGTTCATATGAGGTCTTTTTGAAGAATTTGTGAAGATATACCTTGGTGATGATGTGGCATGCAGTATCAATAGCATCTGGCCAGAAATGAGATGGAGTCTTGTATTCATCAAGCATAGTGCAAGCCATCTCAACAAGAGTTCTGTTCTTGCGCCCCATGACGCCGTTTTGCTAAGGAATATAGGGAGCAGATAACTCGTGAGTAATACCAAGTATATCAAGATATTCATCGAGACCAATATTCTTGAACTCGGTCCCATTATCACTCCTGATATGCTTGATCTTCACACCGAAGTTCATAGATGCTCTTGAGGAAAATCGTTTTGAAGACTTCCTGCACTTCATTTTTGTAAGTGATGATATGCACCCAAGTGTAACGAGAATAATCATCAACAATAACAAAGCCATATAATGATGCATAATTAGTGAAGTGGCATAGTGAGTAGGGCCAAAGAGATCCATGTGAAGAAATTCAAAGGGACGAGAAGTGGTCATGATAGTCTTCCCGGGATGCTTGGCTCTGGTGATCTTTCCATCCTCACATTCCCCACAAAGATGATCTTTGAGGAATTTGACACCCTCGATGCCAATGACATGCTTCTTCTCGCGAGTGTATGCAAGTTCCTCATCCCAGCATGACCAAGTCGTCGATGCCATAACCACCCTTCTGAAGCTTTTGCAAGTAGACATGTGGCAGGTTGTGGTCCTATAGAGAAATCAACAATATACAAGTCTCCTCTCCTAAAGCCTTCGAAGACTTTGGAATTGTCAGATTCCATTAGCACAATGCAACATATTTGCCAAAGACGACAACCATATCAAGATCACAAAGCATTGAGACAGACATGAGTTTGAATCCTAAGGACTCGACAAGCATGACTTTGTCCATGTGTCTATCCTTTGAGGTTGCAACCCTACCTAGACCCAATACCTTGCTTTTGCCTTTGTCAATGTAGGTGATATGCTTCAATTGAGATGGAGATAAAGCAGTGTCCATCAATAAGTTCCTGTCACCGGTCATGTGATTTGTACATCCACTGTCGAGGACCCACTCAGTAACTTTGGATTGTTCATCCTGTAGATGAATTAGTGCAACTTACGAACCCTTATACTTCATCAGTGAAGAATATGATATCAATTTCATCAACAGTAACAGATATAGTAATATGAGGACGTGAGAAATGAGTAATTCATTTCTTCATGATTAGCTTGCATCCATTCAAGCACATTCAGGTCTCCAGCAAATTCTTCAGACGATTAAGTTCGTCTGGAGACCTGACCCTGCATAAGAGATTAGTTCTTTTTCTTCACCACCCACATCTGGAGGGGTGGCAAAGAGTTTATCATTCTGCGAGCTCCATAAGAAAAAGATGGCATTGAAGCGAATGCACTTCGTTTCAGAGAAGAGGGGTTAGGATAAGCATATGAATAAGTAGAGAAATTCTTCAAGGAATTATGAACATAATGGTTTGAAGAATAATGCACATATTTATAGCCTTTAGACATTCCCTGCGAAACAGAAGTGTTAGCACGATGATGTTCATATGAGGATTTGGATCCATGTAAGGAATTTGATCCAAATGAAGAATTTGGTCCATATGGAGGCTTGGATCCATATGAAGATTTTGATCCATATGAAGAATTTGATCTGGGGTTCCTATTCTTCATAGGTGGTGTCTTGATGACATTCACCTGAAGATTTTCAAGGCACCTTTTGGGAACCTAGATTTTCTTCATAGGGGGGCCGTTACTGCAGTTAGTTCCAATATATCAAGCAAATACTTCACCATTCTGATTCTTGAACAGTTTATAGTTGGAGTCAAATGACTCATCAGAGGAATATGAAGATTCACAGGTAAAGCCAGATAGAGTGCATGGATCTACAGAAGGTCTTTTCGCAGCAACCCATGAAGTTTTGGGGTACTGCTTAGATTTCCAGTAGGTCCCATCAGCATTGAGTTTCCTCTCAAAGGCATTACCCTCTTTCCTAGGGTTCCTGTCCAAGATCTGCTTTTTGAGCACATCACATAGAGTCTGATGCCCTCTGAGGCTTTTATGTATGCCTGTCACATACAATTCCTTCAACCCTGCATTATCATCAGTGATAGTTGTGGTATCCTCAGATGAGGGATTTGTGACCACAGAGACAGTTGAAGAATTTGCAGCAATAGAAGCATTTGAACATTTAGGTGAACAATTAGCAGATTCATGCTTAATGCCTTTCAGACATGGTGGAATAAATTCTTCCTGAGCGGAACTGATCTGTTGAGCAAGCAATGCATCTTTCCTTCTGAAGATCTTCATAACTCACTTTTAACTTCTCATGATCTTGCTTTCTCTGAAGAAATTCATAAGAAAGCTTCTCATGATCAGATAAGAGAGTGTTATGATGACTTTGAAGATTGTCAAACTTAGACTGAAGTCTCTGAAGATTATCAGTCAAAGTCTTAGTTCGATTCAATTCCTCACCCAACAGGCCATCGCTTTGTCTAGCAGATTTTGAATCTTTTCCAAAGCCTTTTGTTGTTTAACAACAATTTTGGCAAGTTTGGAATAACTAGGTTTGAGATTGTCATCAGATTCATCCTCACTAGATTCAGAGGGGGAATGTTTGATTACCTTGGCACCTTTTGCCATGAAGCAATAGGTGGGAGCATAATCATCGACGCTCTTGTCAGCAGAGTTGGGAAGGTCATTTTCTTTAGTGTTCAAGATGAACTTGCTGACATAAGCAGTAGCGAGGGCTAGGCTCACCACACCAGAGTCTGACTCCTCGGATTCATGCTCTTCCAAAGTTTTGCCAGATTCAACTTCAGAGTCCATTTCCTTGCCAATAAATGCCCGTGCCGTCTTGGAGCTGTTCTTCTTGCGAGATGAAGACTTGGAAGATTTTGATAATGACTTTAAAGATTTATTCTTCTTCTTTGAGTCATCAAAATCGTCATCTTTGTACTTCTTCTTCTTTGATTCCATTCCCCCAAAGGACAATCAGGCATGTAGTGTCTAGGTTTCTTGCATTTGTGGAAAGTCCTCTTTTTGTAGTCACGAGATGAGGAATCATCACTCTGTGAAGACTTTCCAAAGCGACCACGATGAGAGAACTTCTCGAATTTCTTCACGAGCATTGCTAGCTCCTGGCTCAGTTATTCAGGGTCACCAAGGCTGCTACCAGAATCTTCAGCTTCAGTTTCAGAGACTGCCTTGGCATTCAGAGCACGTGATCTTCCAAAGCTCGGTCCATAGAGATCTCTCTTCTCAGCAAGCTGGAAATCATGAGTGTTTAGCCTCTCGAGGATATCAGCGGGATCAAGAGACTTGTAATCATCTCGCTCTTGAATCATCAGTGCAAGAGTATCGAATGAGGAATCAAGTGACCCAGCAATTTCTTCACCACCTCATGGTCGATGATGTCAGTGGCACCAAATGCTTGAAGCTCATTTGAGATGTCAGTGAGGTGATCGAAAGTTTGATGAACATTTTCGTTGCCAAGTCGTTTTAAGCGGTTGAAGAGATTGTGAAGAACATCAACTCGGGAGTCACGTTGAGTGGAGACCCCTTCGTAGACCTTGGATAGCCTGTCCCAAATCAGCTTAGCAATTTCCAAAGCACTCACTTTGTCGTATTGTCCTTTGCTTAGATGGCTACATATGATATTCTTTGCTTGAGAATCGAGTTGTTTGAATCTCTTCACATCAGCAGCATTCACATATGGAGTGACTGAGGGAACACCATTTTCCACAATGTACCCGAGATCGTTATCAATTGCCTCAAGATGCATGCGCATCTTGTTCCCATCGAAGGTAGGACGCCCAGCCGAGACCTTGATCATTCCTGCAGTCGACATAACTAAAACTCCAGGTGGTTAAACCAAAATCACACAGAACAAGGGAGGACCTTGCTCTGATACCAATTGAAAGTGCATTATATCGACTAGAGGGAGGGTGAATAGGCGATTTTTACAAATTCGTCACTGAGGAATTTCTGGGTGAAGAATTTCCTAAGAAACGACACACTAGCAGCGGAATAAGTCCTGAGGTATAAGCATAACAGAGCAACATCATAGTCATCATGATAAAATGAAAACAGGCACAGAGTACAGATAGCGTGAAAACAGGATAAGCAAGCTAAAGACTATGTGACTGAAGAATTAGGAATGATGAATTAGAGAAAATCTTCAGTCAAAGTCTTCGAACAGTAATGATCAGGTTCATCAACACCTGAATGAGGAAATGAAAGGGTTTAGGAAATAGAACCAGTTGGCTTGGTGAAGACAATGATTTGGTAGACCAGTTCCAACTGCTCTAACAGTTGTACGCCTGGTTGGAGCGGCTGAGTATTTAAACTCGAGGACACATAGTCCCGGACACACAGTCCTCACCGTATTCTCCTTGAGCTAAAGTCACACAGACCTCGCCCAACAATCGTGGTAAGTCTTTAGGTGACTTCCAAACCTTCACAGACTTGGTCACTCGGTGATCCACAATTCCTCTTGGATGCTCAGACCATGACGCCTAACCATCTGGAGGATACACAATCCTCAAAGGTAAAAAGCATCGGTTCCACACAGGAACAATCTCTTCAGTGATGCTCAATCACTTTCGGTTTGTAGGTGTTTGGGTTTGGGTTTTGGGTTTTCCTCACTTGATGATTTTCGCTCAAAGTCCTTGGAGGATGGGATGCTCTCAATGACAAGTGTTAGTTTCTCTTGGAGCAGCCAACCAACTAGTGGTTGAAGGGGGCAACTATTTATAGCATAGGGACCAGCCCGACATGATAAGACATAAATGCCCTTCAATGATATGACTGTTAGGTGGGTAGATATTTTGGACAGCTGGCGCATAGCACAGCAATGGTCGGAAATTTGAGGTTCAAATTCCTCAGGGCTATCATGTTCCTCACTGTGTAGGCCATCAGCACTGGCTAATTCCTAACTCCTCAGTTAGAACAAATTCCTCAGAGACCAGAAGATCTTCTTCTCTGTCATTGAAGAAATTGATTGAATTGATATGAGATTTCCAATGGCTTCACTCGAAAGGATTGGGTAGGTGTAGGATTTTGAGATGAGCATCACTTGGAAATCAATTTCCTCGTCCCCCTTTAACAGTATGGTGTTTCCTATGACTCAAGAAAAAGAAAATGAAACTATGAAAACAAAAGTCTTCATGCTTCATAATCCTCGTGTGAATATCCAAGTCTTCAAGGTCACACCAATTTTTTCACTTTCAAAATCTTCAAGAGAACCAAAGTCTTCAGCTGAAGACATACATTTTTAGGGGTCGACTTTCATCGTAAATATCAAGCTCCTCATCGACTTATAGAGCATGTGTACACTCACAAACATATTAGTCCCTTAACCTATAAGTCTTCAATACGCCAAAATCACTAAGGAGCACTAGATGCACTTACAATCTCCCCCTTTTTGGTGATTGATGATAATAGGTTAAGTTTTCAACGGGGATAAACATATCAATTGAAAGTGCTCAATATTGAGGAATTTGATTGCAAGATATAGAAGAACTCCCCCTGAAGATGTGCATATGTGAGGAATTTGCTTTCAAAAAGCAATGCACATTGAAGAGTAGAATCATGGAGATCTCCCCCTATATCGTGTAATTCATACACGCATTTAACATATTGAATGAAGAATTTGAAATGCATGATGAAATATGGTGACTGATGTAATTCAGCATGCGTGCATTAACATATATGAGGAATTAGCATGCAGAAAAACAGAGCAAAAGTATCACAAAACCATAGGTCTAAAGTTTACAACTCGATCCAACAAATACTTCAGAAGAACGAGAGTTGTAACTTAGCAAAAAAAAGGCCCATATATAGACCCGCTTGAAGACTAACTCAAATTTCTCCCCCTTTGTCATCAAATGACCAAAAGGGACGAAAAGTGAGGACTAACGCTCCTGAAGAATATCATCATGATGTTGATGGAGGAGCGCCAGTGTTGTTGGGTTCGTCCATTGTAGTAGGGCCTGCTGCAGTGTCATCCAAATCTTCGGCTTCGGCCATCTCGCGCGATGAAGAATATGAGATGACGACCAGCTGAGGAACTTTGACCTTCTTGAATTTCTTCGAAGGTGGTTGAGACCAGTGAAAGTCATGTTGGAAGTACATTTCTTTGAGTTAATTAGCAGTGTAGACATGCGAAAGAATAGCTCAGGTGAGGTCGAAGACTTGATGCATATAATAGTGATTCTTCTTCATGGAGTTTGAGTGACAGTCATGTTCTGAAGAATTTCACCAAACTGATGCTTGACCCTCTTGTGATTTCTATCCACCTTCTGATGAAGACTTAGGAGCAACTCACGATCAGTCATCACTCGTGGAGCTGTGGCTTGAGGATTTTGCTTTGAAGAATTTGCAGTAGTGTCATGAGTGGCAGAGTCATCATTTGTAGGGTAGGATGTTGCCTTTTGAAATTGTCCATCCAAAGGATGAGTGCCTTCATCAATAATTGCATCCTTGCCCTTCTCGTCAACAGAGGTATTAGTCCGCTTGAGGACTTCAAGTGGTGGCAAATAGCTGAGATCATTTTGAAAATCAGCCTTATAATGAATTGAAGTCGTTGATCTGATGAATTTCATGATCCAAGGAGCATAAGTCTTCAACTCAAAAGGTGACAATGCAGCATTGGCCAAAGTCCTCATGAAGAAATCATGATAGTTGATTGGAATACCATGCATGATGTTGAAAAGCAAGTTCTTCATGATGCCAACAACCTCTTCTTCTTCAGAGTTGTGGCCCTTAATGGGACTGAGGGTTTTGGCCAAGATGCGATAGACAGTCCTTGGCACGTACAGCAAATCCTTGACGAGGAAATTTGTCCTTGGGGCTTGGCCAGCCTTCAAAGGCTTCATTAGCACTTGCATCAAATGATTCTACAGTTTTGGTTCTTCATAGAGCTTCAGTGCTCCTTCAGTGGGCAGACTGACTGGGACGACATGAAGCAATTCAGAGTCCGGAGCTTTGTGATGAGTATTTTCTGTCATCTAGTCCGGAACCAATGAATTCACATCATCAACATTGCTTGTCAGATGCAAAGTGGCATAGAAATGAAGATTTAGCTCTTCATTCCAGTCGCAGATGTCTATGCAGAATTTGAGCAGCCCTGCATCATGAAGAACACTGACAACTGGAGTGAAACATGGAAGTGACTCCATATCCACATGAGGAATTTGCATATGATCAAACACTTTTCCTTGTCAAACAACAGCGATGAATAAAAGTTCTGGAGAAGCAGTCCAGAAGCGCTTGCGGAGAAGGCAAGCAGAGTCATATGGATTGAAATCTGAGAAGAAATGATGCTCAGCAAAGAAGTCATCAGCCTTGAACTTCTGCTTCTTGGAGTGAGGATTCGGTTGCTTAGGCTGAAGATTTACAGTGGAAGTCTTCACAACCATTTCAAGCACAACCTCTAGAGCCTCAGGATGAGGAATCTCATGAGCAGTTTCTTCTGTTGTCTTATTTTCCATTTCATCACCACTAGTGGCTGGAATTTCTTCTGGGATGGAGTTAAGTGAAGCTTGACCTTGATCAGAAGTCGAGTGAATTACTTCAGTGTGCACGGGGAACTGAGGAATTTGCTACAGAGGAGTGAACAAAGGAGAATTGGGATGATGACTTTCCCAATAATCATCATTCATCACTGGATTCGTAGACCCGATGTTCACATCCTCTTCTTCTGCTTCAACTTCTTCAACACCGGCCTCTTTAGCAATGAACTGGGGCAGCGACAATGATACATGTAGAGGTGAAGGGATATTATCCACTTCAATTTCATCATCCAACTGCTCTGACAAAGTAGGAGATGGATTTTCTTCATCAATGTCATTAGTGATGACATATTCTTCACCAAAAGGAACAATTTCCTTTGATATCATGATAGTCAGTGGAACAACATCAATTGGATTCTCGAAAGAGCTCATCAAAGTCTTCACTTTCTTCGGAGCTGAAGACTCTGAGGCGTCTGATGCTTCCCTCTTCTTTGCTGCTGCCCTTTTGGCAGCCTCGGTTTTCTTCGCTTCTGATGCAGAAGGAAGGAGAGTGCTTTTCATCTGTGAAGACTTTGCAGGGGGAGCAGATGAAAGAGGCACGGTTTCTTCAGTCACAACTGTTTCAGTTGCCCTGGCAGGTTCAAATTCTTCAGGCGCAGTGGCAGATTCTTCAGCAAGCCTGGATTGATCTTCAAGCACATCATTGGTGGTTGCCCTGGTAGTTTCATCAGGAGTTGGAATAGCATCATCAGCCCCGACACTCTCAGATTCTTCAGCAGCCTGATTTTCATCAGCGGTGCTAGCATGTTCTTCAGTGGGCTGACCAGATGCTTCACCCTGAGGAATTTCTTGTTGTGCTCCAGCAACATTGGGCTTGAGGCCTTTTGCCAGCTTGACGAATCTGACTTTGGCTCCTAGCCAATCAGCTTTATAAGCGTCAAATTTATCACTGAGAGCTTTGATTTCAGACTGAATAGTCACAAGTTCTTCAGTTGTCATTTTCGGAACATTTTTCTTCAGATAATGTTCCTTCTTGTACTAAGCTTTGTTCACTAATCTGGCCTTCTCAAACTTCCATTATTCTTTAGAAATGAAAGCAATCAACACGTGACTTCGTCCTGGTGTGAGGTTCAGATCAAGAAGGGGTGTGTTGGGATCTTTATGCCAAAGATCAATGTAATCAAGGATCTTCTTTAGATCCAGCAATAGTATCACAACACTTCCTTTGGCACTAGCAGGCCAGTTTTGTCGGTCTATGATGATTTGAGCCAGTTCTTCATCATCAGCTTCATCGTAAGATGATGGTACTTCAAAAGCGACCTGCTTCTTATGAGGACTTGACCTTGTGCCGCGTCCAGCAGTGACCTTTTTCTTCAGCATCCGAGGCTAAGCTGAGGAACTTGCTGAAGCTCCTGAAGCAATAGAAAAGCATGTAGTCCTTTCGCACGTGGCAAGATGCACTAGTGCTAAGGACTTTGTAGGTGCGGTTGAGGGCTTTGCTTGAGCAGAAGACCCTGAGGGCTTTGAGGAGCTGGGCCGTGAGGGCATTTAGGAGCTGGGCCGTGAGGGCATAGTAGAAGAAGATGGATTTACAACAGATTTCTTCTTCATAGCCTTCTTAGGCTGACTAGCAGAGGCTTCAGCAGCAGCAGCAGTAGAATATTCGTTGAATTTCTTAACTGCCTCCTTTGCTACTTTAGACAATTTCCTTTGGCGCTTGGCCCATTCTTTAGGAAATTCCTCACCTCCTCTGATGCTAGAGGGATCAGCTTATTGGCCTGGTGCCAATGGAGGTCTTGGGCATGGAGGATTTACAGCGAATTTATTCATGTACTTGGGAGTGACATAGCGGTATTCCCTCCATTCCCGTGCCCATCTTCATTCAATCCGCTAAATGCACACCTTGCGCTAATTTTTATTCTCTTGGCCATGAGTGGCCTCATCAGGAGTGCAATAATCTGCAGAGATATCTTCAGGGATCTCAAAAGCAGTGTTGGTTTCAAGCCTCTTGCCTCCCTTTTGAGGACGCTTTTCTTTAGCCATTTTCTTCAGCTGAGGATTCTGAACAATAGATGTCTCTGAGGAAGTATGCAGTTTTTCTTCGAGGAATGCCACAAATGAGTTAAGTTGATTAGAACCTAGTGATTCAGCAGCAGACATGTGTACATGTGAATAGAGTATTGGTGCAAAGAATTTGAAGAGGTCATATGCATTCTCAGAATTTGTTTTTAAAAGGAATCAAGTTTGAGGAATTTGACCAGGAGAGTCTAGAGGAATTTCACTAAGAGTTCTTGTCTTAGGTTCCAGAGTTGTATAGATTGGAAATCCACACAACTGAGGAATCTTGAAGAAAAGTACATCTTAGAGAGATAGATCAAGAACAAATGCAACTGTGGTGTTTAAGAATATGAAGGTTGAAGAATAAACACCTTTTGAAGATTTTGTGTAAATCATCGGAGTCAACAAGGGTAGTAAAAGCGAGTTTTATTTACCCTTGACGAAGAACGCGATGAACTGTGACATGAACTGTGGAAGTTCGTCCGTTCAGATCTTCCACGCCCTAACTTGGTAGATGAAGACAACTACGGGGCGGCGGATGTGAAGATTTCCAAGGCTGGCGCGAGTACGACAGCAACGAGGTCGAGGCAGCTAAGCTCTTCCTCACCGGTGACGATTGAGATTAGCAGTGGCTCTAGGTCAGAGAGCTTGAGCGGGAGAGAGAGAGGTCGAGGGGAGTAAATGTGCTGAGGTGAAAGGGGAGGGGTATTTATAATGAAGTGAAAAATTGTTCATCTAAGGAATCTGGGCAAACATGCACCTGACCCTTGCTATCCTATCGACATGGGTCACCCACGTACTGAGAGGTGGAGATCGTGTGAGATCATGGGTGAGTTGTTTAATACTATCGTGGGATGCGGAAGGATTTGAGCGGCAAAAGCCAAAAAAATTCGATATGAAAATTTTAACGTTTCGTTCGCAAATTCTTCAACTGTCAAGGACATAGTGAATATTTTGAACAGGTTTCAAATAGAACACACATGAATAATTTGTGAACAGACTGGGTTGAGTTTAGCATAGAGGGGGAACGGGTCCGATCACATTCAGTTAGATGAAAAAAGCAACTTGAAGAATTAGCTATAAGTGAATGCTGTAGAGGACATGAAAAACTCATAATATATATATATATATATAGCAATGAAGAACAACGACAGAAAGACTGAAGAAATTGCAAAAACACAAATTGAAGATTTTCAACTTTGGTTGGTGGCGTACCCCACCGTATAAGAATGATGATTTCAGACACCGCGTAAATTTGTCGTAGGGTTCTGAGAATCAAATTCTTCATTAATTTCTTCATGCTTAGAGGGTTAGTCTTCATTGATTGAAGAAAAACGTTACATCTTGTGTTGCACATCTAAGTCATCAATTTTGCATAAGTGTTAGGATGTGTGTCCTTTTCAAAGAATATTTGAAGATTCTAAGATATTTAGCTCACACCGCAGCTTGCTAAATCTCTTCACATCCAAGGGCTTTGCAAAGATATCAGCCAGCTGATCTTCAGTATTCGCGTGGTCGATGGAGATGTCGCCCTTCAACACATGGTCACTGTAAGTGCATCTAGTGTCCCTTAGTGATTTTGGTCTATTGAAGACTTATAGGTTAAGGGTCTAATGTGTTTATGAGTGTACACAGGTCTATAAGTCTATGAGGAGTTTGATATTTACAGAGAGAGTCGACCCCTAAAAATGAATATCTTCGACTGAAGATTTTGGTATTTCTGAAGACTTTCATGAAGACTTTCAAAGTGAAGAAATTGGTGTGTCCGTGAAGACTTGATATACATGCGAGGAATATGAAGCTTGAAGACTTTCGTTTCCATACTTTTGTTTTTCTCCTTCTTGAGTCATAGGAAACACCGTACTGTTAAAGGGGGTCGAGGAAATACTAAGGAAAAATTTCCATGTGATGCTCAACTCAAAATCCTACACCTACCAATCCCTTCGAGTGAAGCCATTGGAAATCTCATAACACTTTAAGCAAGATGACGTGATGTAGAGGGATAAATTCATGCAATATGATAAAAAAAACCATCTTGTTATCCTCGATGGCAACAATACAATACGTGCCTTGCAACCCTTTCTGATACTGGGTAAGGACACCGCAAGATCGAACCCAAAGCTAAGCACTTCTCCCATTGCAAGAACTACCAATCTAGTTGGCCAAACCAAACGGATAATTCAAAGAGACTTGCAAAGATAACTCAATCATACATAAAAGAATTCAGAGAAGAATCAAATATTTTCCA
Source organism: Triticum aestivum (assembly GCF_018294505.1). Taxonomy (NCBI): domain Eukaryota; kingdom Viridiplantae; phylum Streptophyta; class Magnoliopsida; order Poales; family Poaceae; genus Triticum; species Triticum aestivum. The sequence continues at coordinate 80,801,943 of NC_057807.1, read as the reverse complement.
TAGATAATCTGAATCATAAACCCACAATTCATCGGTCTGAACAAACACACCACAAAAAGAAGATTACATCGAATAGTTCTCCACAAGAGAGGGGGAGAACATTGTATTGAGATCCAAAAAGAGAGAAGAAGCCATCTAGATACTAGCTATGGACCCGAAGGTCTGAAGTAAACTACTCACACTTCATCGGAGGGGCTATGGTGATGATGTAGAAGCCCTCAGTGGTGGATACCCCCTCCGGCGGTGCTCCGGAACATGCCCCAAGATGGGATCTCGTGGATACAGAAAGTTGCGGTGGTGGAATTAGGCTTTTGGCTCCTGTTCTGATCGTTCGGGGATACGTAGGTATATATAGGAGGAAGGAGTATGTCGGTGGAGCGTCGAGGGGCCCACGAGGTAGGGGGGCGCACCCAGGGGGGCGCGCCCTCCACCCTTGTGACCGCCTTTGGCACTGCTTGGAGTAGGGTCCAAGTCTCATGGATCACGTTCGGTTGGAAAATCACGATCCCGAAGGTTTCATTCCGTTTGGACTCCGTTTGATATTCTGTTTCTTCGAAATACTGAAAAAGGCAAAAAATAGCAATTCTGTGTTGGGCCTCCGGTTAATAGGTTAGTCCCAAAAGTAATATAAAAGTGGAAAATAAAGCCCAATATAGTCCAAAACAGTAGATAAAGTAGCATGGAGCAATCAAAAATTATAGATACGTTGGAGACGTATCATCCCTCCTGTTTGGTTTAGATGTGACTGACACGGAGTTTTTTTAGTCCCTACACCAAAATGTCCCTGTAAACAAATACCCTCTAATAATGCCGCTGGAAAATTGATGTAATGCCACAGTTAAAAGCAAATTACATGTTTAACGAATTTTATTGTTAATATAATCTCTATGTGAATATTAATCAATGCCACCGTCTGACAAATGCTACTGTCTTGCTTTCTTTCCCATTTAGATAAGGTAGATGCTTCTTTTTGTTGGCTTCTGTGTCATCCACCGTTATTGACCGCTAAATGTTTCCTTTGCACCTCTGTGTAAACAGGGTTATCTACTTCACCTCGTTGCCATTGTGACCTTTTGTTGCACTACACAAAACACTTTTGTTTTAAGAGTGTTTTGTGCAGTTCAACCAAAATGTCACACCGACAATGTTGCTTGATTGCTTGATCTTAGTGGAACTGCACAAGAGGAGATCTTACTTCCTATCTGTTAAGGAGAATTTGGTTCAGATCTTCTTCTTGTGAGTTGTTTTAATTCCGCATCATGAGAGTTCAGTACTAGCCTTCTTTCACATGATTCTGCAGTGTGCTTTCATATGTTGTGCTACTTGTACAATAATGTTGTTTGATTTTAGTGAACTGCACAAATGGAGACAAGACATCCAATCTGTATGTGCACCGTAATATCCCATTGAGGTAAGATAAGGACATTTCACAACTTCTGGCCTGTATTTTGCCACTTCCATCAGAAAATTAAGTTTAGTACAATACTTGTGCTCCCTAATTGACATGCCAAATCTTACATTGAAGGCGAAGCTTGTCTGTTATTGAACCAAGTGATGACGGGAAAGAACAAGCGGAAGAAAAACAAAAATCAACTCCCGGTGCTGTAATGAAGCACTGGAATTGTGATGACACAAGTAATGATATAGTTTTGCATCTTAATTTATTGCTATGGCTGGAACGAGCAATTGTTTTGTCACTGATTTGATGCCATACATAATTATCTCTACTTGTGCAAACAGGGATCTTCTTTGAAGATACCATATATTTTAGTGGAACTGCACAAGAAGATGTTGGAAACATTAAACTAATCAAGGAGTATATAGTAAGCATGGCCACCCCCGTAGATAGCAACAGATGGTTCCCGAGAAGTGCTTCATCTATATGCTCTACACAATCAGCCTCCTGACAAAGGTTGGTACTCGCCCACTGATTTCATCCATATGATTGAGCTTTGTCATCTCTATTGGTGTTGTGCTACTGTTTAGATACTGTCATGAAAAAGTGGTATTGTCCTTGGGAAGTGCTTCATCTGTGCTGTTTTAAATATTTCCTTTCCTTTTTTCGAGCAAACATGGATGCTAGCGTTTAGTAGTCCTCTTGTCTTTGCACAACAGGATCATCTTCCTCTTAAGAAGAATATGGAGTACATGAAGTGACTAGTTCCGATTATGCCAGGATGAAGAAGCACTGTCTATCTTCTCATCAGAAGGAGCAGTTGAAGGATGGTTACATTACTCCCCACAAGACCAAACTAACTTCAGCTCAGAAGGACTGACAAATCACCATTTTTTTGCTGTGATGCGCGAGTACAATGTTGTTCTAGGATTCTTTCTGGTGAGTTCCATTTTTCTAAAAGTGTACTCTACATGGACCATGTATGTGCCTATTGAAACTGTCAATTCATAGTACAGTTTGCTTTATACTAATCACTTTTTTGTATTTGTGCAAACAGGGGTGCTCAGCTTGATTTCAATGGGAACTGCACAAAATGTTCATGAATACATCGAATCATTCATTTCCACCACAATAAAGGAGGTGCCCATAAGTTCAAGGCGTTGCAACATATAAGGGCGAAATCATACAAGCTACGCGCGAATTTGGTTGATTTTGGTGGAACTGCACAAAAAGAACAGCTCGTTTATTTAGCACGAGTTGCCATGTCAATGTCCGAACTGATGGCAAACCCTGCCCATTCCACAATCGTAGGCATTTGATATATTGGAATGGGACAACCTTGTCAAATTTTGCTCATTGATTTTAGCAAGATATGCGTTTGATATTTTTGAATGGGACGCCCTTTGCTGTCAGCAGCGGCGATCAATTTTTTCTTTATTCTTTAGTTGTGAAGTAAATATTGCCTCTGACATGTGAGTCGCTGAGATGCATAATCATCGATTGTTTTGAATGTTCTCTATGAATTGCGAGGCCTGTGTGTTTGATTGCAATGTACAGAAACGCTAAAAAGCTGCTCAAACTCTTTGTACTCCTTCTGTTCCTTTTTACTTCGCACATTGTGAAAGTGCATACTTTTTTGTATAAGATTGGTCAAAATAGAGATACTTTGACTGCAGACAAAACTTGTATATAGACTAGAAAGGACCGGAGGGAGTACATGTGAAACTGCTGCAAACGTGGTGATCACCCTGGGAATAATGCTAGTACGTATTGTTTTGCATGTTCATCCAATGCCAGTGATACAGGAATTCGAACTAATCAAAATAAATTCATTCATACACGGTCGGTATTTCATATAAACATGCCGGATTTCATTACATTTCATACATTCTTCAACTAAAAAGGGATGTTTGTGGCCGCATGCATCTCCCAGATGCAGAGGCCGGGGGTCATCCTCCTTTTCAAAAAAAACTAAAAAGAGGTGCGCTGGAAGTATAATTAATTAACCGAAGCTACCCACCTGTGTCCCGCTGAGCCGAACAGAAGCTTCAGTGACTTAACTGCAGGTGCAGTTGCGTAACTGACATGTGGCCTGTTGGGCCCACGTGTCAGTCAGCCAACTGCACCAGCAGTTAAGTAGAAGCAGCGTTCTTCTCCACCACAGCTCTCCGACTCCATGTCGCCGCCAAGAAGCTAACCGGCCGTCAATGGTCAACCTGCCTAGCTTGGCTTCAACCGGAGGGTAGCAGCGGTGGCCTTACTTGGACATGAGCGGTGGCGACCTACCGTGTTCTACTCTTCCTCGTTTTCTGTGTGGCACGGCCTCGTTGGAAGCGGGGCGGGGCCTCGGTGGAGCCGATGATGCCTCTGTCTCGTTGCCGGCGGGAGGTGCCTCAGCGGAGCGGTGGAAATCCTCCCTCACGTTGTCGGCACGGTGGGGCCTCGGCTGAGTCAGCGATGTCCTCTGCCTCGTTGTTGGCCGGGCGGGGCCTCGGCGGAGCCGGCGGTGTCCTCTGCCTCGTTGTTGGCGCCGCGGGGCCTCGCGGAGCCGGCGGTGTCCTCTGCCTCGTTATTGGCACCGCGGGGCGTCGACGGAGCAGGGCGTCGTCGACGCCAGTGGAGCGGGGACTCGTCGGAGCCGGCATTGTCCTCTGCCTCGTCCTCGGTCTCACCAAACAGTGCCTCCCCCACTTCATCGCCCTCTTTGCTAGCCTCTTTGTAGGCGGCCGCAGCCTCCGCCACCCGCATGCGGTACCGCCAGCTCTTGAGGCGGCCCTTGCGGGCGAAGCGGTACGAGTCGAGTAGCGCTCCTGCTCCGCCCGCTCCGCGGCGATCTGCTCCTCTGCCTACAGGTGCTCCTGGAGGAGATGGCGGTTGTAGGCGGCGTCGTCCTGCACCTCCCGTAACTGCTCCTCACGCATCTGCCTCACCCTGTCCATATATTGGGCACGGGCCTCGCCGATGGTCATGGTGCAATGCACTGGTGAGGATGGCGCGGAGGAGGGGGTTGGCGCCGGATCGTCGACTACCATGTTCTCCATTGGGACGTCGTCGTCCTCCGGCTGCCTGCCGGCCAGCCGGTCGGTAGCAATGACCGCTATCTCCTTGTGGTCCGTTGTCCGGCCGTCCCGAAGAGTGCTGGAGCGCGAGGAAGCCATGGTGGGCAGTAGTAGTGTGGACAGGAGAAAGGCAACAGATGCAGATGGTTGCGGCTATGGCCGGCGCAGCAGTTTATATAGCAATGGTGGGCGGGCGGAGGGACGGACGTGTGACGCCGGAGTAGCCGCCTCGGCAACCGCGTATCATTAATGTGTGCGGCATATGGACGGACGGACGGCACTTGTGTCGTTTGAAGGTGGAGCAATCGCCTGCACCGGGAAGCGGGGCGGCCGGTGCTGACTGTTTCGGGCGGAAAGTGCGCGCGGGCGAGGAGATCACTTTACTTGGATAGGATGACAATGGGGACCCACCAGGTCCATAGCCTCACGTACGCATGTGCCTCCTTATTATATATATATATATATATATATATATATATATATATATATATATATATATAACTATAATTTATTTTGTTTCCTCCTGGTTTCCTGACGTCACGGTCCCACACCATTGTCTACCTATGTACTTCCTCCTTTCCGTTTTATAGGGCTTATCTCAAAATTTTAGTTTTTTCATTTTATAAGGCTCAATTTGGTTGTTTTCCATCACATGTTCAGATTTCAAGGTGCATTAAATCAATGCATGCAAATATTAAGAGAAAATTGACCAATGCATGTACTTTCTGGATGCATGCATTGCAATTAATGCATTGATAAACATAATTTTTTGAGGATAACAAGAGCATTAATTAGGTGCTTTTGCAAAACTAGAAAAAGTATTCCACCATTCGCCATCTACGTTGATTGGTGAGATTTTTGAATTGATCATTATAAACCGGAAAGGAGGGAGTAGTCAATAAACGAGAGAATTGCACAAGAAGCGGCCGACAGCTGGGACCAAGTAGCTCGAGCAGTATTTGTGTTTTTGAGGTGTGAGCACTGCAGAGTTTTTCGATGTTTACCCTAGATATTAATTTTTCTCCTTTGAACAACAACGAAAACATCGCTGCAGGTATTAACTGGGCGGGCTGTGGCCCGTCTAGCCCAGGCCAGATATCCAACCCAGATATTAATATTTTTCAAGCTGAAAATGGCAGCCCAGCTATACTTTTTTTAGGAATACCCAGGCAAGGTCTAGTTGTTATTCTCCGCCCGCTGGGCTACAAATCTTTCCTAGGAGGGATGCATTAGGCTTAATAAGAAAATGGGCTTTAAAAAATAATAAATGGGATGTAATTATAAAAACTGGGTAGTAACTATAAAAAAATGCACCAAACAGTGATTACTTTATAAAATACTATCTTTGGAATATTGAAAATTTTAGTTTCATTAATTGTTGCGAGCGGAATGTTTCATTGTATTTTTATGCAATATAAATTCATATTGAAATTGTATTTAATCTGACTAAAATTTCGGGATAAAAATATTCGGATCCCATCAAAATGTGGCAAATTTTATTGAATTCTATTTTGAACGGTTGGTTGAAATGGGCTGTACTTTTAACAAACTGTAAATGGGCTGTAGTAAATTCCATTAGAATTCAAAAATGGGCTACACATTCTTACAAATCTCAAATGGGCTATAAGTTCTCTGCCACACACTTCTAGCCTTACTAAGTTGACGCGTCCCCTAAAAAAACAGAGTTGACGGGTATGCAAGGCTTTGTCAACTTATAGTCAACACACAGTTCTAGCAGCAGTGGCCGTTGGATGTCCATCCAACGGATGTCATGCTTCTTCTTCAATCTCGGATATTCTAGCTTCACCCGCCCAAAAAATGATTCATCCTCCTGACATCTGGGGCGCACCGTTTCGGAAGCTGACCTGTGGGCCTAGTAAGTTGACGTACCAAGGGCTTTGTCAACTTAGTCAATATAAACGATTCTAGCTGCAGTGACCGTACGATGTCCATCCAACGGCCGTCGTGCTTCTTCAACCTGTGGTCTTCTTGCTCCAGCCTCCCAAAGCAGCACCGGTCGTGCCGCCTGCTCCTGCCTCCCATGGCCGGCTGTGGTGTCACCGCCCCCTACTACTCCCACAGCTGGCCAGGCCATCCCTCCACTCACCCACTGACCCATACCCCTTATTATTCTGCGGCGATGGCAGCGCAGCTGAACGAGTGAACCCTCGTAGTCCTCTCCGCGTGTGCATCCACTGCCGCGTCTTCCCCGGCTCCGCGTTGTCCCCTTCCTAGGCCTCGCCATCGTCCACCGCCGTGGTTCTCTCAGCGCGGCGTGGTCAACGTGGTCAAGGAACGACTTCCATCTGATGTGGACTGTACGTGGAGAGGCTGACAGCTGAGTCCACGGCGGCCGCAAGGAAGTGCCTCCTTATTACGCGCAAAATAATAATTCCTCCACCTGACAGTGGGGACCCACCGGACGGTCCACCGTATTTCGCGAAAAATGATTCGCCCCTTGACTACTGGGACCCACGAGCTACATCTTCGCACCCGAAAAAAATGATTTGCCCCCCTAG
>NC_057807.1:80775643-80794564 GCF_018294505.1 Triticum aestivum | reverse complement strand
CTGGGACCCACCAGCTACACCTTCGCACGCAAGGAAGTGCGTCCGAGCAAAAAAAATGATTCGCCCCCCTGACTGCTAGGACCCAGCAGCTACACCTTCGCACGCAAGGAAGTGCGTCCGGGCAAAAAAAACGATTCACCCCCCTGACTGCTGGGACCCAGCAGCTACACCTTCGCACGCAAGGAAGTGCGTCTAGGAAAAATAAAACGATTCGCCCCCCTGACTGCTGGGACCTACCAGCTACATCTTCGCAGGCAAGGAAGTGCCTGACAGTCGGGACCCACCTGGTCGAAGCGTACATAGCGTTGTCATCCTGGTCGCGAACGTGTACGTACATACTGGTCGATGTAGAGGCGCGCACGTGTCGTAGTAGAGGTGCGCACGTGTCGTAGTAGAGGCGCGCACGTAGCATGTACACGTACGTACAGCGGCCAGGGTGCAGGAAAGAAAATACGGTCACGTATGTGTACATAGGGGCGGGGTCTTGAATGCCTAGTCGCGCATACCGCAAAGCGGAGGAAACGGACCTCCTACAGTCGAAATGGGGGTCCTATTGATCGAGAGGGGTGTGGCGTACCGCAAAACGGAGGAAACAGACCTCCTACGGTCGAAACGGGGGTCCTGTTGATCGGGAGAGGTGTGGCGTACCGCAAAACGGAGGAAACGGACCTCCTACGGTCGAAACGGAGGTCCTGTTGATCGGGAGGGGTGTGGCGTACCGCAAAACGGACGAAACGGACTTGTGTTGGAGCGCTACGGTCGAAACAGGGGGGAGGGGTGTGGCGTACCGCAAAACGGGACTCCACGGGATACTGTTCATCTCCATCGTTGACCTCCTCCAGCCTCCACGGGCTACCATCGACCTCCTCCAGCCTCCACGGGCTCCTGTTCATCCAGCCTCCACCGCACGCTACTCCACCGGCTACTGTTTAACCACCCCTCCACGGGCACCCCTCCACCGTCTACTGTTCATCCAGCCCTCCACACGACGGGGTCCTGTTCAACCACCCCTCCACGGCCACCCCTCCACCGTCTACTGTTCATCCAACCCTCCACTCCACTGGTTCCTGTTCATCCAAAGGCAACGCCACCGCTCACTGTTCATCCAAACCCCCCGCAACGCTCACTGTTCATCAAATCGATCGGCTTCAGTTAGCAGCAGTAGCGAAGGAATCGCTCCATCGGGTTCAGTTAACAGCCATCGATCGATTGCTCGGGTTCAGTAATGCGTAGCCTGTAGTGCAATCGCTCGGGTTCAGTTAGAGCCCAACGCCTCTCTCGGCTTCAGTTAGAGCCAATGCCTCGCACACACGCGCGTACGTACGAGAGAAACGCGCATCGCTCCGCCCCTGACCTCCCACCGTAATCGGCAACTCCCCGAAATTTTCCTCCCCCTCGCTTCTACCACGGTTTTTTCTGTCATGGACGGCCCAAAGAATGTCATGCAGCTGCGTCTCCGGCCTGCCCAGGACGAAAAGCCCATTTTCTGTTATGATTTTTTGTCATAGAAGTAGGAGCCCACCACATCTATGATGATACCGGGTTTTGTCACAATTATCATCGTAGAAGTGTCATATGTATGTCAGAAAAAAATTCATTCGGCCCAAAATGTCACGGATGTGCCTTTTTCTTGTAGTGTCTCCTGAGGCGGTGGTCCGAGAGAGACGTGGGTGGCGCTGGAGGACGGTGCAAAGGTGGAAGATGATGTGGTGGTGATTGTGCCCATGGTGCTGTGCAACATGGCAGCGGCGGTGGTGGACATGATCTCGGCTGAGGGGGAGGGGGTAGCTAGATGCGATCTTCAATCTATGAGAAAGAGGCTCTGATACCATGTAAATTTAGGTCGGAAGCGTTGAACCCTTTGCTCGGTTGCATTGATATATATTGGACATATGTCATGGCTTACAAGAAGAGGAGATCGATCATAGATCAATCGTTTACACACACGCGCACACACACACACAGAGAGAGAGGGGGGGGGGTTGGAGGAGGAGTTTGAACATAAGAAGGGATAGAGGGATTATATAACACTTAAACAGATTCCTATCCCTAAACAATATATTCTAACACGTTCTTCAGTTGGGCCGTGTGTGTTCTGAAATGAGTGTGTGTATGTGCATATGTGTTGTAATCGATGTTACTTTAACGAAGTTTAAGGTGTATCATGTGAGCGCTTAAAAATTCATTGGGTAAAACTCAGCAAGTTTGTGTACTCCACCTTTTGTGCATAAAAATCAGTAAATGAGAGCTTTAATCTCTACCTAATAATAAAGCACGTAGGGTTTCTGCTCGTCCGTTGCGCCAATTTGCAAAAAGCCCCTGCGTTTTCATGAAATTAACCCTCGGTCCAGATTTAAGTCACACCGAATCGTTATTTTACAGTTTGTCGAACCCCCCTGACTTTTTAGGTATTTCATTCGTGGATCATATTTAATTCAAACAAATGCTTTTCTAAACCATCCATATCTTTTAAACCGTAACTCCGATTTAAACATGTTATATATGAATTTTGATTAAAAAAATATGTAGAATATGAATATAAGATTATTTTAACATGTTAAGTATTTATAAATATTATTTTGAAATATATTTAATTCAAACAAATGGTTTTCTAAATTATACATATCTTTTAAACCATAACTCCGATTTTAATATGTTATATGTTAAATTTGATTAGAAATTGTGTGAAATCTGTATATGATGTTAATTTTACCTATTAAATATTTTTTAAATATTTTTTGGAAGGAAACTTATAACTATAGCGCTCGATCCATTTTTCTTTCATACAGGCGGCGATCCGGATTGCAAATAAACACCCACTATAATCATATAAGGAAAAGAATACATTGAGAACAACACATGCATACCTCTGAATATGTCCCAGGGGAAAATAACAGATTTCTCATCGCGAGTGTGAGAGAAAGCGAGAAAGAGGGAGAGCGAGGACAGAGGGAGAGAGAGACGTCTTAGGATTAACCACATTCTAACATGTTTTAGTTTGTGTGAACACTAAGGCCACCGCTGGCGAGGGTGGGAAGAAGGATAAGCGGCAACACAAATATGATGCGTCGCTAAAATAAAGAAGATGGACCTATTGTGGTCTTAAGTGATGGTTGTTCAGTTAAGAGTGTGTGTTGTGTTTTTTCTCCCGTTGCAACGCACGGACTCTTTTGCTAGTTCCACCAAAGTGTATAAGTTACATAGGTAGCTGAGGGGGGAAAACGTGGTCGGATACAAATCCAAATGCTAGGTCTGACGCGTAAAGAATTTAATTAAGGTGTAAAACTATATGTTTATTCATGTTTCTGTAGTAGTACGGTGGACGCGCAAGTTGGCAAGTGCCTCATGTGAACACATGCGACCAAGTGTCTCTCCTCCATGTGCTACCGGCAGCCACCAGCCTTCGGGTCCGCGATCCACCTCCATGCTGCACAAATATACTGAATTTTCTGTACTATATGGAGCAAACTTAATTGTACTACTTGCACGCGCTTTCGTTCCCAGTACTATATTTGTGGAAACTGCTATACACTTAACGTCGAATTGTGATCAACACATGATACGCGTGTGTGTTGTACAATCAACACATGATGCGCGTGAAGGCACGATCGATGCTTGTTCTATAGAGTATAGAGCTTAATCTGATCCAGCCGCTGTGTGTTTTCTTGTGATAGGAACTGCAGTGCCACAACATTACATTAGGCAGAGAGCAGACTTACATTGACCCAAATTTAAAAAGAAACAGATATGGCAAGTGGGATGTGGCTACCAACCACTGCACACGCCATCCAGGCCCTATATATACCGGCCACAAAGCGGTTCTCAGCAGTACACACCTCGGTTTGGAACTTGGAAGTCGAGACACATACACACACACATACTAGATACATATCCATACTTCTGTTGCTCATTGCATCTCCTAGTTCAGCAAATTGCCAAACTGAGACATGGGAATTGATCGTGTCAACACGGCAGCCACTGGCCGCGGACGCACCGTCTGTGTGACCGGCGCCGGCGGTTTCATCGCGTCCTGGCTAGTGAAGCTCCTCCTGGAGAAGGGCTACGCCGTCCACGGCACCGTCCGGAACCCTGGTAAGTGCAGGGCACCGTTCTAACATTTGCTAACTCCATTGGATCGGGTGACTGTAATACGATCATTTGTACCCCCTCCAATCCATATTAATAGATGTTGCTTTAGTATATGAGTATATGAATGTGTGATGTATATTTAACTTCCTGTAATTTCAGATGACGTGGCAAGGAATGCGCACCTGAGAGCCTTGGAAGGGGCGACGGAGCGACTGACCCTCTTCCAGGTGGACCTGCTTGACAAGGAGAGCCTCGTCGCTGCTTTCCAAGGATGCGAAGGCGTATTCCACACCGCATGCCCCGTCACCGATGACCCGGTACTTACTTAGTTCTTCAGCCTTACCCACATTGGAGTACTAGCTGCTGACATCAAATGTACGGTGTCTGAAAGGTTTATTCATGAGTTGATGCAGGAAAAAATGATCGAGCCGGCAGTGAACGGAACGAGAAACGTGTTCAACGCCGCGGCAGAGGTGGGCGGCATCCGGCGTGTGGTAATGACGTCGTCGATCGGCTCCGTGTACATGGATCCTCGTCGTAGCATCGATGGGGAGGCCGATGAGACATGTTGGAGCGACCTCGAGTTCTGCAAGAACACAAAGGTTGGCTTGATTAACTCCGGCTCGTATTACATGCACTACATACAAAAGATGATGTGCATCTGACAAGTGGACGTATGCAGAATTGGTACTGCTATGCGAAGACGGTGGCGGAGCAGGCCGCATGGGAGCTCGCCAAGGAGAGGAAGCTTGACCTTGTGGTGATCAACCCGTCTCTAGTGTTGGGCCCTCTGCTACAGATGGCGGTGAACGCCAGTACGTGGCATATTGCCAAGTATCTGGACGGCTCGGTGCAGACGTATGCCAACGCGGCACAGGCGTACGTGCACGTCCAGGACGTCGTGGACGCGCACGCGCGTGCGTACGAGACGCCCGATGCGCATGGCCGGTACCTCTGCGCGGGGCGCACGCTGCACCGTGCCGAGGTGTGTCGCATCCTTGCCAAGTTCTTCCCGGAGTACCCCGTGCCCACGAGGTGCAAGGAAGGGGCGGGCGAGATGAAGAAGGGTTGTCGGTTCAGCAGTCGGAGGATCATGGATCTCGGCGTCGGCATCACGCCGGCGAGCCAGTGTCTCTACGACACGGTCACCAGCCTTCAGGACAAGGGCATCTTACCACGTCGCGACGCTGATATGTCCTGACAACTCCATGGTCACCTTGGTCAAGTTAGCAGCATGCATGCCCGCTTGATGATTACAAAGTCATGGCATTTAATTCTTTATTTACTTCTTAGTTGTTCAAATATAAGGCCCTGTCCAGAGCACCTCCACCCCACAACTCTACTCCCCAAGTTGATGGAGTTACAGTTGAAAACTGTGGAGCAGCTATTTCCTGGCTCCACAGCTCCCAGAATTTCGTGGAGCTGGTGGATTTCCGAACAGGCCCTAAGTGTCCATTGTAAAAGAATATGTTATGATATGATGTTTATCTATTGTTGTTGTCTGGGCCATGATTCTACATACTACCGCCCTAAATTAACAGTGTCAAAAAATGTGTTATATTAACTCACAGAGGTAGTGTAATATTGTGATCCTTTATCGGAAAAGTAGAATATTGTGTTATATGCACCAGATCCGTTAGTAGCCACGGCAAAACGGCATCTTTTCACACATATGTGCCCATTATGTCATATTATGCTTAGAGCAACTCTAACATAGTCGTCGTATGCTTCGGAACTTCATAATAAATCCGGAAAAATGCGGGCATCAATGCCAAGTCTAAGACTTGAACTTTAGTGGGCTAGTTTAACGATGAAAACCTGACCATCTAAGCTAGGCTCAATTCGACATACACCGGGATTTCCGCGAGAACCATAGAATGATTATCATGGTATTTTTATATATATGTGGAAGTAACATATTTATAAGGGGAGAAAGCAAAAAGTGAGATACAATAGAAATTCCCAATTCCGTGTCTTGGTAACATGATGCGTGTCTTCGTAACATGATGCGTCTATGGAAATGATCTTCCAGGCTAGCAGATTAAGACTTGTTGGATTGAGAATTTATCATCTCTATTACTATTAAACAATCAAACAAGAACTTTTTTACGTGCATCCCGCTAAGCCTACACCAGTTAATTAGCACCATCTGATTATCTAAACTAATGAAATCTGACAGATTAGATTAATCTAATGAGTTATCGGGGTGCAATTAGCAATAATCTCCACTACTATTAAACAATCAAACAAGAACTTTTTTACGTGCACCCCGCTAAGCGTTCACCAGTTAATTAGCACCATTTGATTATCTAAACCAATGAAATCTAACAAATTAGATTAATCTAATGAGTTATCGGGGTGCAATTAGCAATAATAATAGGCTGACCACCACTCCACCGGTAGACGAAAACCTTCCCCCCGTCAGTTTCTCTCTCTTAACCAGAAATATCTCTCCTAAATAGATAAATAAATCAACAACCAATCCCTAATTACTAGGGATGACATTATAGCTAATGCTTGCAACCAGGCGTATGTGATCCATGCAAACCGGCTACTCCCGCATCAATTCCTCGCCCAATCAACGCCTCCATAGTCTGCATGCATTTGTTGTTACGGACGGGAGAGATTTTTGCATGTGAGGCCCCTCCCAATGCTCCACCTTGTACATGTGCTAAGGCTGTCATGTAGGCAAAAAATCTGCTGTGGCAAGGTAGTTATGAGGAGAGAGATGAGTGTGGAGACCCCAGAAAGAAACAATGTCAAGCACGAGAACCTAGGCAAAACATTTAAATGGAAGAAACCCACCAATACATGAAGAACTTTAGTTGTAAAATCATTAAATGAATGATGCCTAGCACTAAGAAGTTAAGCACCTATGCATTGGTAGCTTTAGTTGCTAAAGTTTTTAATGTGTCTAGCACCTCATGTAAGCACCCATGCATTGAAAGTAGTCTGAGATAAAGCCGTCATTGCCTCTGCCAAGGACACCCTACACATTCTAAAAAACAAGGACACACTACCCAATACCCATCCTCTACCGCCGCCATCTGGACACAGGAGGTACCGCAGCCTCAGATTTGACGCGCTGCCGGATACGCGGGAGTTGGCGGGGCCTCCGATTCGATGTGCCGCCACCACTTCCGAGGACGCACGAGCTACCTGAGGTCGCTGGCGCTGCCGCCACGTTCGCTTCCGAGGGTAGGTGAAAGACGCAAATTTTGCTGCCAAGGATCCGGGCGCTTGCCCTAGGCCTCAGCCGTCCTCGCGACGCCGCCAGCTGAAGTGACACCGCCCGCCCCTCCTACCCACACTACGCTGCCGCCCCATCTGCTACGATCCCGTAGCACCTCCCTGCGTCTCGCCGGGATTTGGATCTCGAACCAAGGAGAATATCTCAGAGAGAGAGGACTTGGAGAAGGGGAAAAGAGCAGGGAGGAAAGCTTGAATAAGAAACAATAGTTGTGATTACAATTCGATGCCTCCCACACACGCCAGCCACACGCTTATAAGCCTAATCCACCCACGCCACACGGGCTGAGCCACACAGGCCCAATAACACACGGGCGGGCCTGGCCTAGGTCGTTGCACTCCCCTCCTCTTAAGGAACAGCTCGTCCTCGACTGTTGATCAACCGGCCGTTGTCGTTGCAGTCACAGCTGAAGACCATTCCCAAGTCGCCATTGTAATTGGGAGTCCACGCCATGCAATCTTCCATTGCGTGCGTGTGTGTCCACCCACACGAACCAACCTTGTTTGAAGAATTGGAGCCGGTTTGGACAGTTTATCCCCCAGCAGAAATAGAGAATCCATAGTGTCTGAAGTAGGAGTTGGCTGGTCTGCCGGTTTGAGCAGCGAAACGTGCACCACGGGGTGAATCTTGCTAGTCTCGGGCAGGGCCAAACGATATGCAACCTCGCCGACACGTTCAGTGATCTGATACGGACCAAAATACTTGAAACCCAACTTGTGGTTGGAACGTCTGACAACAGTTTGTTGCACATAAGGCTGGAGCTTCAGAAATGCCCAGTCGCCAACTTGAAACTGTCGATCCGATCGATTAGTGTCTTCCTGATGTTTCATCCTGTGTTGAGCTCGCAACAGGTGTTCTCGGATCAATCCTTGCATCAGGTTCCTTTCAGCCAACCATCCAGACAGATCAGAGGACAGAGTACTCTGAAGATTGGCAATGCCCAAGTGTCGAGGTTGATACCCATACAGTACCTGAAATGGGGTTGTTCCAAGTGTAGAGTGGTAGTTTGTATTGTACCAGTACTCAGCCTGAGATAACCAATAAGCCCACTTTTTGGGAGTTGAATGTACCAAGCATCTGAGAAAAGTTTCTAAGCATTGATTCAGTTTCTCCGTTTGACCATCAGTCTGGGGATGATTAGCAGAACTCATATTCATCTTGGTGTCAGTGAGTTTGCACAATTCTTGCCAGATATTGCTGGTAAATATAGGATCTCTGTCAGTAACCAGGACCTGGGGAAGACCATGAAGCTTATAGATGTTATCACATATATCTGTGCGACTTGTAGAGCAGTAAAGGGATGACATAAGGGAATGAAGTGCCCATATTTGCTGAACTTGTCGATAACCACCAGGATTGTATCAAAGTTTTTGCTCTTGGGGAGACCTCCAATAAAATCCATGCTGACCATATTCCAGGCTTCTTTAGGAATGGGCAATGGACTTAATAGTCCTGGTTTCTTAATATGCTCAGACTTTGCTTGTTTACACACCACACAAGCTTGTACATAGGCTTGGATATCCTGTTTCAATGCTGGCCAAGCAAACAATCCCTTGATGCGTTGGTAAGTGCCCTGGAATCCAAAATGACCTCCAACTCCACTGTCATGCAAAGAAAGCATAATAGCTTGGTGAGCTTCTTTATTGTGGCCCAACCAAATCCTGTCTTTGTACCTTATCACTCCTTGATGTAGAGTATAACCTTTGTCATTGGAACCAGTCAGGGCCAGTTCTTGCAGTAATTCCCTATCTGCCTCGTACTGCTGGTATCCTTCTGTCACAATAGCTAACCATTTGGGTGTGCAAAAGGAGATAGCAGACAACTCCATTGGGGAAGGAGATCTGGATAAGGCATCTGCAGCTGCATTATCCATGCCTTTCCTGTAGATGATGTTGTATTGCAGACCTAGCAGTTTAAGAAATGCTTTCTGTTGCATGGTACCACTGAGTTTTTGCTCTTGAAGATGTGTCAAGCTTTGATGATCTGTGGAAATAGTGAAAGGAGCATGTTGCAGATAAGATTTCCATTTTTCCACAGCAAGGAGCACAGCCAAGCACTCTTTTTCATATGTGGACAGGGCTTGGGCTTTGGGTCCCAGGGCTTTGCTAAGGTAAGCAAGTGGATGACCTTCTTGCACCAGTACAGCCCCAATGCCTTGATTACTGGCATCAGTTTCAATTGTGAAATGCTTCTTGAAATATGGGAGTGCCAAAACTGGTGCTTGAGCTAATGCTGTCTTAAGATGTTGAAAAGCAGCTTCATTGGTTGGTGTCCACAAAAACACAATATCTTTCTTCAGTAAATCAAATAAACTCCTACTAATAATTCCATAATTTTTGATGAATTTTCTGTAGTACCCTGTGAGACCCAGAAATCCTCTGATATCTCTAACACAGGTAGGCCTGGGCCACTGCTGCACAGCTCTGATCTTAGTAGGATCAGTTTGCACTCCTTTGCCACTGATAATATGTCCCAAGTATTCCAGCTCTGTTTGAGCAAAAGAACATTTGCTAAATTTCACAAAGAGCTGATTTTCTTGAAGTATAGTGAAAACCTGATTGAGGTGCTCAAGATGTGTTTTCAAGTCTAGGCTGTAGATTAAGATGTCATCCATGAAGATAAGCACACAATGTCTCAACAAATGGGCAAACAGGGCATTCATAGCCGCTTGGAAAGTTGCAGGGGCATTGATTAAACCAAAGGGCATGACCTTAAACTCATACAGGCCATGATGAGTTTTAAAAGCTGTTTTATGTTCCTCTCCTTCAACCACTCGTATTTGATGATATCCTGATCGAAGATCAAGCTTAGTGAAAAATGTAGCACCAGCCAACTCATCAAGTAACTCATCCACTACTGGCATTGGATATTTATGGGGCACTGTGATAGAGTTTAACATTCTGTAGTCCACACAAAAACGCCAAGTTCCATCTTTCTTCCTGACCAACAACACTGGAGAAGCAAAAGGACTAGTGCTCTCCTGGATGACTCCTTGTTGTAACATCTGAGTTACTTGTTGTTCAATTTCAGTCTTCTGCATTGGATTGTATCTGTATGGTTTCACATTGATAGGTTTAGCTCCAGGTAGAAGAGGGATTTGGTGATCAAAGGACCTGTGGGGAGGGAGCTTGTCAGGTTCTGTGAAGACTTGTTTGTGCTTGGCCAAAATTTCTTGCACTGCAGGAGGGATGAATTGATCAGTATCAGGGGCTTCCACAATATGATTTAGTTGAATCACTTGCTCCACTGCACCAGTGTTAAGTAACCCTTGCAAATGCTTGCTAGTTATGACTGTGCAGGAAATGACTTTCTCTCTTATTCCTCTTAGAGTGATCCTAACTCCTTGATATTTGAATCTCATGACCTTCTTTCTCCAGTCCACCCACATAGGGCTCATAGTTTCTAGCCACTGCATGCCCAAGATGATATCATAAGTGCCCAGGGGTAGCACTTTTAGAGATGTATTGAAGGTGTTTCCTTGACAAAACCATTGCAAGTTAGGAACCTGTTTATTGCAATGTAACAATCCTCCATCAGCCACAGTAACTTTAGCCACTGGTATTTCTTCCACTGGGCACTGTAGGTGTTTCACTAGCTCTGCACTGATGAAATTTGTGGAACTACCTGAGTCAACTAAGATCAACACTTGTCTCTTACCAACCATGCCCTGTAATCGGATACTATCCTTTGAAGCAGTGCCCTGGGCTGCATGGACTGACAGTTTCATGAATGCTTCTTCTGCTGTTGCTTTATCGACCACAGGCTGTTCGGCTGGCTGTTCAGTTTCAGATTCACTTTCAGAAATTTCATACATCTGTAGAGCCTCGATCAGTTCTTCCAGTACGTGAAGTTGGACTGTTGTGGGGCACTTGTGTCCTGGACCGTATTTCTCCCCGCACTTGAAACATTCTTCACGCGCTCGGCGTTGTGCCCTGAGGTTATCCACTCGATCTGGAGCTCTTTGATGTGTTTCCGGGGGTTTATCTTGTGCTGGTGTTGTTCCCATAATGCCCTGATGCACATAATTTTTGGCATTGGCTCTGTTTTCCCATCTTTTGCTGTATTTGGAGATATCTTTAGCCAACAATGCTTCTTGTGTCTGTGCCAAGGAGTAAGCTAGATCCATTGAATTAGGTTGTTGCAGCTTGATCGGCGCCCGGATAGCAGGTTTCAGGCCCTCAATGAACCTGTTGATGAAAAAGGTTTCATCGTAGGAGTGGTTATACACAAGCATCTTGTGCATGTGCTCTTCAAACGCATGAGCATAATCATCGACAGACTTGGTTTTCTTGAGAGAGAAGAACACATCAATTGCTCGAGAATACTTGTTCCTGTTGAATTTAGCGAACACGGCCACACACAGAGCGGCCCAGCTATCAATAGTGTGCATTGCTTCATACGTCTGCAACTAGAGGGCTGCATTTCCTGCAAAGTGCATAGTAGCGAAATCGACCCATAATTCTGATTGAACATTGTACATCCGGAAGTATTTTTCACACTGTTTTTTCCACCACTTGGGGTTATCTCCCTCAAATCTGGGGAAATCAGAGCGAGGAATGCGTGCGGAGAATTTCCCAGGGGCAGAGTGAAACTGCGACTGCGGTGATCTCTCATAATCGTCATTGTCATCAGATAACTCGTCAGGGAAACGAGCGTGCAATCTAGACTGCTCACCTCGATTCCTCTACTGGAATGACACGCGCAGACCTCGAGTGTCCTGTCCTGAATGGTGCTGATCAGAGCTCTGTCGCTCTGTTTGTGGCGGCTCTGTCCGCCGGCCTTGAGCTGTTGTCGTGCCTGTCGGCTGCTCCAAATTGTCGACGCGGTGTACGATCCCATCCAGCGACTTTCGCATCTCGGCCACAGCCGCATCGAGGGAATTGTGCGCGACGAGCACCCGCCCCAGCATCGACTCGGTGCGGGCCAGCGAGCTCGTGGTCGTCGTGGCCAGCGCATCGAAGGCCTTGGCCGAGGAGGAAGCGTACTTGTCGAGGGACTCCTGCAGCCCATCCAGACGTTCCGCCGTCTTCGCGCCCGCCTCCGACACCGCCTTGCTCTGCACAATCGTTGCCTGGACGAGCTGCTGCAGCTCGGCGATGGTGAGCTCCGCGGCGGCCATACGCGATGAGAGATTGGGCTTGGTCGAACGCGCCGTTGGGAAGGTCCTCGATCTACTCAACCCAGCACAGGTACACCGGAGGTGTTTTGCGCGAGATCACCCGAGGGGATCTGCACCTTTTGCTAGGAATTACAAGCCGATCGAAGGATTGATTGTGAGCTCTGGATGAAAAATTTCAGATCAGAGGAAGCGGATCGATACACGGCTCTGAGTACCAAATGCTACGATCCCGTAGCACCTCCCTGCGTCTCGCCGGGATTTGGATCTCGAACCAAGGAGAATATCTCAGAGAGAGAGGACTTGGAGAAGGGGAAAAGAGCAGGGAGGAAAGCTTGAATAAGAAACAATAGTTGTGATTACAATTCGATGCCTCCCACACACGCCAGCCACACGCTTATAAGCCTAATCCACCCACGCCACACGGGCTGAGCCACACAGGCCCAATAACACACGGGCGGGCCTGGCCCAGGTCGTTGCACCATCCCCCGCCCCAAAAGCACACACCTCCAAGAGGACTTTGTGGGAGTGATGACTGACCACGCACCAGGCACAGTGAGCCGATGCATCTCAACGTCGTCTCCATCCTTCGCTCCGCCTCATCAACGCGGGGCAGGTCATCTCCTCCGACTGCATGCCCACCATGGAGGCCATCTCCTCCAACCGTGCTCCCCACCGTCTCCCTTCTTGGTTCGATCTGACCCTAGGGAACTTTTGCAGGCCTTGAGCTTAATCCTTCTCCCCATAGCTTCAGCGATCTTAGACAGACAAAGGATATGATTTGCACTGATATAAAACCAGAAATTATTTCTGTAACACTTGATCTTGGGTCTGCACTTGCTAACAGATATGCAGCCAAAACAAAGCCACGAGCCTTTGTACCGAATGTAAACATACTCTGCAGATGTGCGCCCATCCCATACTAGGGAAAAGCCTAGCAGCAGCGCGGGTTTTGGGCCTCTCAGTAGCGCGGGGACAGGCGCGACTAATAAGGCGCTACAGCTAACGTATAGCAGTAGCGCATGTTGTCCCACGCTACTGCTATACATGAATAGTTGTAGCGCTGTTTAGAAAAGGGCGCTGCTGATATTATCTGCAGTGATGTTTACCGGGAAGCGCTACTGGTAATGCGGCGCTACTGCTAAATTCCCCCCCCCCTCGCTACTACTAGTTTTATTAGTTTTTTTTCTGCATATTTGTTTTTGTATTTATTTTGTATTTGAATAGGCTTTATACAATAATCTTTAGCATACCATACACATACAAATGTAATCATACCATATACATACAATTAGTCTCATTAAATCATGTCATCATCATAATCATCATCCAACACAAAGTGGTCTCTCGTCATCATCTCGAAAATAGCGATACAAGTCTCGATTACTTACAAATACATCGTCATCCATCTAAACAATGGTATACGCGAGAAGAGCTATCACTTTGAGTACATGCGTTCGTATCCCTCTCTCGCATTAGCGTGAACCTAAACTAACTACTGCTTGTCGCTCGGAAACCGGAAACCGGTACACCTGGGCCTGACACTCCGGCCACTTGTCGTATATATACTCCTGGCGTAGCACTTATTCACCATCGATTATCTATGCACCTGCATCGTCACATGAGTCGATGATATGCAACATATATAGTTGAGCGACAGAAAGAGACAAACTTGGCAAAAATAGAAACAACATATCATAAGCATAAATAACAAAGTTCATCGTACCCCAAAATGCCCTAACTAGAGTGATTTTCGCTAGTCGAGGAGGAGGACGGTTTAATTACATCACAAATAAAGTTTCACCATGCATAACTCAACGGACACATTGTCATATATCGACAATCACTCCAACATGTTGTGCCATCCATCAATGTCAGGGAGATAGTCCCCGAGCCTAGTGAAAGGCTTCAGGTCGAGACGCTGAGCGGCTACCCATGTTCGGACGTCTTCCCGCGACATTTGTCCTTCTTCGTAGAACATCCCTGTTTTTCCGACGATCTCCTTCATGATGATTTGGGCAAGTTCGCGCTGGATGTGATAGAACTCGGCTCGAAGTCGATGATCCTCGATATCTCCTACGTTCTTTGCCCATTGCAGAATATGGGCATCGCCGGATCTAGGTGACATGCGAAGGTTCTGGTGATCCCGTCTGTACTCCAGCATGTAGTGTAGGACATAGAATCCATCATTAAGAGAATGGTTCGGTTGCTGGATGCAGCAGAAGTCGGTCTTATGGCCGAAGGTGACCCTGCCGCCCCTTCTCTTCTTGTCCCTGACCTCTCCACCCATTGCTTGGTAGTAAAACATAGCACTGTCGAGAACATCCTTGATGTGGGTGTAATCCTTTTTGTGAATGTTCTTCGACGAGTCCAAGTAAAGAGCGTGGGAGAATCGGGGGTATAGGATGATGAGGACGGCGCGCCCGCCGCTGCGCAAAATAGGAACACCTCAAATTACTTAGCCTCCACCATGCAAATGAATGATTGAAATCGAAGGAAGGATAGCAGCGCGGATGAATTACACGGGATGATAGGGCACGAGAATTGCCTCCTTGTCCTTATTGGCGAGCATGAAATTAACGATGTATTCCCTCGCGTATACACGGTGCTCTGCGCAGACTCCCAAGAAGCCCTCGTGCATGTAGTACGGGTCAGCGACACAGATATGAGATATCTGCTCAAACCCGATGATGTAGTTCATGTGCAAGGCATAAAGGCGGACAAACGTAAAATCCAGCTTCTTCACGTGAAACATGTCGAATATGTAATCGAATTGGAGGAAGAACTTATCTGTGGGGAAGCTGTCAACACACGACATTTGCCGCAGAACGTTAACCACGTAGAGTGGGTATCCTGGATCTGTCGAGGCGATGAGGCCTTTCTCTACCCGTAACACATCGTCATGAAGTCTCCTTAGATCGCCGAATCTGTCATGTAGCGCTGTTGCAGGTAGGATTGCTTGACTGGGGATATGACATTTATCCGCATCGGGGATATCTATACGGTCCTGAAGCCGAGACTGCTGAGGCGGCTGGATCATAGAATCAGCTTTTTTGCTTTTCCTCGCTCTCTTCCTAGACTTCTTTACTACTGGAAGGTCGTCCATAATACGTTGAGACGGCAATTCAGGCACCGACTCATGACGCTCAAACCCTGAGGAGGCGCCAGTATAGACATACTGTTCAGCGCCACCGTCGTCCTCATCCTCATCCATGGTGACATCATCAGCGACTAATGGAGCCTCCTCCTTACCCCGTCCGCTATCACCCAAGCCAACACCCGACGCTAATTGGGTAGGTGGGCTGTTGATGTTCATACCTTACTGAGGCTGCGTGCTCGTGGGTGTGCTCCCGACCGCATCCAAACGAAGCAGACTCTTTGGCCACAACAGGACCCACCCATTGCAACAATCACCAAGCCGCCGTGGTGTCTCCTCGTCATCCACCAGTAGTATTGGAGGAGGCAAATTCTCATGGCCCGGTTCGACACTGGCCACGGAAACCTTGAAGACGTTCGGGGGGATCGGCCGGCTGTGGAACAATGGTTCCTTCGGCTCCATTATCATTGCCTTCCCCACGTCCACCTTCTGGTCGCTAACGGTGTACAATATGGTGCACAGGGTTTCGTCGGCCTCCAAAGAAAAGTCTGTGACATGAGACATCCGAAAGGCAACGGAAACGGGAGATTATACATTTATATTGAAGGGGGCCAGTGTGATAGATGCCGTGAGGGTGTCGAGCTCAGCCAAAGAAGAAGCACCACCGAGCACGTCCGGTGCGGGAGCCGGTGCGGGAGCAGCGCGGGAGCCGGTGCGGGAGCAGGTGCAGGAGCCGGTGCGGGAGCAGGTGCTCCCAAGAAGTCAGCAAGGGGAAAGTCCTCTGCATTTTTTTCTGGATTTTGCCTTGTCCAAGTGAAAACGCCCGTCATCAAGGAAGTAGACAAATCTACAACCACCTATTTTGCGGCAGCTACCGCTGTTGCGACTGTCTAAGATGATTTCTTCTCAACCGCAATCTCAACCTTCTTGTCGATGTTTTCTTCAGTTAACCTCCATCTTTCCTTTCTCTCCTCCATGGTCTCACGGAAGTACTTCTTCCACGTGGCGCCATCTCCGACACCGTGCACGCGTCCATACGACGGTCGAGTATCCACCGATTGTCGTTTCAATATGTTCAAAGCCCGGTTGAATGGAGTGTCCCACTTGGGCCTCGCCAATGCCTCAGATGGCGAGTCGCTTTCGGCCGCAATCCGGTGCTGCTCTCTCTGCAAAAGGCACAAGGATTGTTTACAAATATGACTAACGTGTGCAGTCGAATTGATCAGAAACAAAAATTATCAGCAGTCTCATGAACTCCGTAATGACCGGTGTTGTCTCGTAAACCTTCTTCACTGGGTCCCAATGGTGTCGGGCCCTCAGGACGTCACGCTCCTGCGGGACGGTGAAATCCGCCAAGGGGTATGGGATGCCCAGATTCACGGCTTCCGCGTCCTCCTTGGCCCATTTGTACCTCTTTCCGCCGTAACCACGGCTTCCGAGGTGGTGGCTCCCAATGTTCCTCTCTTGAAGCCCCTTCATGTACTTAGACTTTTTTTTGGTAGCTTCGGCCTCGCAAGCCTCCTTGAATATTTGAAACTGCTCTTTCGTGATTGTCAGATTATCCTTTACAATCTTGGAGTAGGGTTCCTTCTTGTCGATGATCTTTGCTTTCACTCGAGTTTTCCAGGCGGCCAACGCGTAACTAAACTTGGTCATGGCGTGTTTATTTATCTTCTTCATTGCCGGGTCCTCGTCTGGATCTTCATAGTCCTTCTCATTCCGGCCCGGGAACAAGAATATCTGGTGAAACTTCTTTAGGAGGGAGCTCCTCATATTTTCTATCTTCTGTAGTTTCTCATCGTTGATGGTGGCGGTTGTCCGTACGATGCAACCTATTTGATTGCCGTAGCATCGACGCGCTTCCTCGGCCGCCTTTGGCTCAAAAATGCCGTCGTCCACCTCCATGACCACCAGTCTAGTAGTCTTGAGTTTGTTAGGAAGTCGTTGCCTCTTTGCTTTCGGTTCTACACCGGCTCCGCTCCTTGAGGCAGCACCGGTCTCAGTCTCAGCGCCGGTCTCGATGCCGGTCTGAGTCTCGGCGCCGGTCTCAGTCTCAGCACCGGTCTGCGTGTCGGTCTCAGTCCCCGATGCCACCGGTGGGCCCAGCAACAACATCGGTTGATCGTCGGTAAGGCTAAAAAATTCATTTGCCGCCCGGTAGACGTCGTCGCAATCACCAGAACCCTGTCCTTCATCGTTGCTAGCCATGTTTCCTATGATTAAATCTAGTCAATTAATTCTAGACCTAATAAAATGAATAATGACATAAAAAATGCCTATTGGTTTGCATGATTGTTGACTCCTTCCTGGTGCGGCAAATCCCGGGCACTCGATATGTCCTAGTTTGTAGCACAAGTCATGCCGAAATTCACGGAAAATTTCGGCATGACCTTTGCTAAAAAGTGGACAAATCGAGAACCTGAAATTTGCCGGAACAGAAATGAATCAACATTCCGGCAAAACATAGGCCACTCAGCATCATTCCCTGGAAACAATGCTCAAATATCCCTCTTCGACACCGCAACACATGTCCAAATATACACGAGCAACCACATATCCAAATTTCACAAGCTAATTCAAAAACAAAGTGTAGAAGAAAATTCATTTAACTACTAATAGAACAAAATTCAGTTAACTTTAGTGTTCTATAATGATGAAAGGAAAAAAAATTCAGTTAACTACTAATTTCATTCATTTAGGTTATTCATTTAACATCACCTAATTAACCTACTGTACCACTACTACTAGCAGCACTACTAACCTAATTAACCTAGCAAAACTCTAGTGCCCTAACTGAAAAACATCTAATTAACATCTACTAGTACCACTATTGCCCTAACCTAATTAACATCTACTAGTATCACTATATACTATACAAGCAGCATCTACCCTAATTAAACCCTACTGCCCTAACTAACTTTTGTTGTAAACCAAATTTTTTGCTCTAAACTAATTTTTGCTCTAACATCTACTACTTAACATCCTTTGCTCTAAACTATTTTTTTTCTATAAGCAAACTTTTGCTCTACTAATTTTTTCTCTAAAATGCAGAGAGAGAGGAGTCGGGGGGAAGGGTGGGGGACTTACGGAGAGGGGAGAGACGATGGCGGGGAGGTGCTCGGTGACGGAGGCAGGGGCGGAGAGGGCGGGCTCGGACACGGGCAACGGCGGTCCTGGGCGGGCTCGGGCGGCGGTGAGGTGGAGGGCCCCGACGGTAACGTCGAGGGCGGCCTCGGGTGGCGGCGGTGAGGCTGAGGGCGGCCTCGGGCAGCGGCGGTGAGGATGACGACGGCCTCTAGGGGAGACGGTGAGGTTGCGGGCGTCCACGCCGGCAGGAGACGGCGGCAAAGTGGGGCGACGCCGAATTGG
>NC_057807.1:80760667-80775249 GCF_018294505.1 Triticum aestivum | reverse complement strand
GGGGGACCGCTGTTCAAGTGAAACGTAACGGTAGTGCGTTTCCGAAACACGCTATAGCTAAGTTAGCTACAACGTGTTTCCTGAAACCCGCTACTGCTATTCCTTTCTTCTTTTTTCCCTTTTTTTATTTTTCTTTACATTTTATTTTTTTTCCTTTCTCCTTTTTCTATTTCTTTCATTTTCATTTACTTTTCTACTTGTTTTTCACTTTATTTTATTTCTGTTAGCAGCAGTGCCTTACACGTAAGCGCGCTATAGCTAAGGAGAGGAGCAGTAGCGCTGGGCTAGTATACACGCTACTGCTAGGTTGGGCTAGCGATGTGCGCCCAGTTCAAACATAGCAGCAGCGCTTTTCGCTTGTACGCGCTACTGCTAAAGTTATAGCAGTAGCGCGGTTTATTTACGCGCGCTGCTACTAAGTAGCAGTAGCGTTTGATTTTGTACAGCGCTACTGGTAACATTCTGTGTATATGGTTTTCCCTAGTAGTGATCCTTTAATGTGAGGTCTGCACTATCCAGTGCAGATTATTTACTATGTCTCGAATTGTAAATGTATAGTTCAATTTCATAATTTTAACCTTTCAAGTTATTGGTGTTCGCACATGATTTTAACATCTCCTGTTTCCTTCAAGTTATTGGGATGTTGCTTTGACAGTTGTTATGTACTGCTTATTATTTGCACCATAATCTCACAATTCTGAATTTAATCTTTTTAGTTGACTAGCATCACATTTTTTAATTGTGACCTCATTCTTAAATAGTTAAATTTGGCAGGTTGCAGAAATTCAAATTCACTATCTCCGAGAATAATATTTTGTGGGGGCCACTGAATTCTTCTTCTCTTTCTGGAATTTGCGGCTTACATTGCTAATACTTGATCCTTGATAGCAATGCTATTTTCCTCCATGTTGGTCATCCAAAAAAGCATAGAGGTGAGTATTTAATCCTCCATTAATCATGTATGTCCTTAATGAAACTGACTGCAGTTTTTTTTGGCTCAAGGGCGAGTCTGCACCAATCCACCATGCTCGAGTTAGGGGGATCACCTACAATGCGATGGCCAAACCTATATTGTAGGTTAATTCACTTTTGAATTTTTTATGGGATTTATAATTAACTTATCCTTATTCCATTGCACAATTTTCAAACCATATCAAAAGGTTAGTTAACAGATTCATTGTGCATTCGCTGGAATCATGGTATCATTTTACAACAGATTTATGTTCTGTCATACTATATGTAGGCAATTGGTATGATTCTTTTTAAGTCGAAAGTGTCTGCGGAGCTAGGAGAAAATACATATATTCTAGAATGTTTGGTTCCCTTTTTAGAACCAATTACATGTCATTTGTAGAGCATACATTGTTTTTATATTGTATTTGTATAGAACCAGTTCTTCACATAAGTGACTAAACTTGATGCAGACTTGATCCTTGTGCTACTTTTTTACCCAAGATAATAAACCTCTATTGTTCTTGTGCGATTGAAGGGAAATCATGTACCGGCCTAATAAATTTTCCCAAATGATATTTCATTGATAAGACGCATATAAATCAAAGTTAACTAGGCATATACTATGATGCAGAGGTAATCTTATATTAGTGTTCCCTTGATATTTATTTTTTTGTAGCCTCTATTGCAGTCTGCACCGCACCGCTGCAAGAATGGAATTAATTTTGTTCTATATAAATGCTATAATATGTATTTTAGAGCATTTTTTCGCTATTGGGCTTTAATATTCTATTCCATTTCCGATGGATAAAAATGTTTGAGGCTACTTCCAAATTTATCCCTTGGTTTCTTACGGTCTAATGTGTTTGACAGTTTTTCTTTCAGATTTACCTCTCCTGGTTGTGCAGTAGGTACAAGGTCTCACCATGTTGAAGGCTACTTCCTGTTCTTCTATTCCCATTTTCATTTTGTTAGTGTATATTTACTACCTTATAAGGACATGAAGTGACTCGTGGATTGTAGAGCATGGGAAGCTTCATGATTGTTGTGGTTACTTTTTACATAAATTCATGGTACCACGAGTTGTATGTATAGCTTATTATACATGGTGATCCATCTTTGCGAGGTTAATTGTGTGTCCAGTTTATTGATGCTTTGACGGTGTCTGATTTAGTGGTTTACATTGAAGGTGGAAAACATCAAGTAAAATATGATTAGGCTTAAGATATAAGAAGAAATAATGATAATATACAAAAGTTAAATACATATGATTTCTCGCTTCCATAAAGAACGGAGTTATGAGAATAGGTAAATATGCGCCGTGGGACGAAGGAATCATTTGTATTCCGTTTATACTCACACGAATTGTATGTGCATCGATGAAAACGTGTGTTGCACGTGCACACTTACTAGTTGACGGCAAAAGAATGCAACTCTCAAAATTGTCTATGCATGGCAAAATATTACATTTATTTTTCCAAAAAAGAATAGAGTTCCCTTGACCAGTTGGACAATTAGTAACTGATATGAATTCTAGGATTGTATTTTGAATATTCTTCCAATAGAAGGATCCAACAAGTCTTCCATGAGGTGGAGTAGAAGTGTTCGATGTGTCGCTGATCCATCCATCAATGTCATGTTTTGTTATCTCAGCTCCCTGAGTTTGTTGTATATTGGTCTTGGAGTTAAATAAACAACCGTAACATGAAAACTAATGTCAATAGCATAGCCTATATGCTCATTAGTAAAGAAACAACGATGTCTAGAACCCAAAGTACGTTTTGCATAAAAAGGAAGATGTTAAACTTTTGACACTTTATAAAAACTAGTACTTAACCTAAAGAAAACCATGGAACATGCACATTATTATTCATCGGAAGGAAAGAGAATATAGAAAAACCTTCATGGTACACACGATATAGTTGTACACTCCAAATAATACATGATTCCGTTATATGTTTCATCCAAAAGAAACCTCTAAGCACAATATCAATCCTTGCACCACATTTCTCGAACCAAAAGTGATGCAATTACACAATATCCTAGAAAAGGGCTACGCTACCCACGAGATGGTCTGGAACCCTTGTAAGCATAGTGCACCATTCATCATTTGCTAATCCCCATTGATCATGTACCAGTGATATATACAAAAACTAAAGCGGCTAAGCTATGGTCGATTTGGTGCGCTTCAAGTGCTTTAGCGTGAGTGCTTTTCTGGTTGACATGTGTTCCTTTTATTGTTTTGCTTCATTGTCGGTTTAGTTGCATGCATGCCCGTTTAATGATTACAAAGTCGTGGCATTGAATTTTGTATCTCCTTATTGGCTCACCAGTTAATATAAGCGTCCTTTCTCGAAGAAAATATTTTATGATCTTTACCTATCATTGTCGTATGAGCCATGATACAACATAAAATCTTATAGTTTATGCACCAGGTCCATTAGCAACCATGGCAAGATGGCATGTTTCGGCCATATGTGCCCATGAGGTCGTACTATGCTTCACAATAATTGACACCGTATGTTTCAGAACTTTACAATAACTGTCAATATGAAGGCTTGAGGTAAAAGGATGCTCTAACAAAGTCTCCATATGGGTCATTATGGCCATGCATTATGAAGCGTCCTTCTATCTAGCCTTACAGCCTCTGTATTTGGCATCGAAGCCAACTTTTCAAGCGCAACCCATCCAACAAAACCGTTTAGCACTAATGCAACTTCCCCTAGTATCCCCCCTCACGTCGGGATGAAACAAAGATTGGGGAAAATGGATGTTCCATTGACGAGTTGCTCCTAAATTTTAAGGCTGATATGGCAACTCTTAGTTTGCACATTGCCCGGCCAACCTCCAAATACATATGGAGCATACAATGCTAGAGTTGCTCTTAGAACCATAGAATGGTCGTTCTATGGTATTTTTATATATAAAGTAAAAGTAACATATTTACAAGGGGGAAAGGCAAAATAAGATGCAAGAGAAATTCAACCCATTCCTTATCTTGGTAACATGGTGCGCAGAATGTTGTAATCCTGGATAGAAAGATGTCTATGGAAATGATCTTTCAAGCTAGCAGATTAGAACTTGCTCGATTGAGATTCTATCATTGATGACAAAAGAATGCAGCTCTCAAAATTGTCTATGCAAGGCAAAATATTACATTTATTAGTCCAAAAAAGAATAGAGTTTCCTTGACCAGTTGAACAATTGACAACTTATTACATTTCTAGGATTATGTTTTTAATATTATTCCAATAGAAGGATCCCACAAGTCTTCCATGAGGTGGACCAGAAGTGTTTGATGTGCTGGTGATTAATCCATCAATGTCGTGTTTTGCTATCTAATCTGCAATGAGTTTGTTGTATATTGGTCCTGGAGTTCAGTAAACAACAATAACATGAAAACTATTGTCAATAGCATAGCCCATATTATCATAAGTTATGAAACAACAACATCTAGAACCCAAAGTATGTTTTGCATAAAAAAGAAGATCTAAACCTTTTGACCCTTTTAAAAACAAGTACTCAACCTGAAGAAAACCATGGAACATGCACATTATTATTCATTGGCACACAAGATAATATAGAATCTTCATGGCACACATGATATAGTTGTACACTCCAAATAATGTAGGATTTCATTATATATTTCATTCAAAAGAAACTTCTGAGAACAATATCCATCCTTGTACCACATTGCTCGAACCAAAAGTGATGCGATTACATAATATCGTGGAGAAGGGCTACGCTGCCCATGGCACGGTCGGAAACCATGGTAAGCATAGTGCATCATTCATCATTTTCTAATGTCCATTGATCAGGTATTAGTGATACATCCTCATATGTGGTATATAACTTTTGTGTGTAATTCCATATGTTGTGGTGAAGAATGCGCACCTGAGAGCCTTGGAAGGGGCGGCTGGCCCTCTTTCAGGTGGCCCTATTGGACAAGAGATCCTCGTGGCTGCATTCCGAGGATGTGAAGACGTATTCTAGATAGCTTGCCCCATCAGCTATGACCTATTACTTTACTTATTAGGCGTCCTTAGGGAAAGTTCAACGCGGATCTCCAAATGGACATCATCAGATATCCACTAATATGTCCAGATGTGTCTGCAAACAGCGGGCGAAGCACCGGCCACCCAATCGTGGGCATCAAAATTCCTCCGCTCATTGTTTTATCTGCCCATATTACTGAAAATAATTAAACATAAAAATCACAAGTCTCCAATAATTTAAATATATATATTTCAATGCAATAATAATTCAAATATAAATATTACAAGGCAAACATAAAGGTTTGAAATAAAATAGTTCAATTTTGAATTCATTCTATTTAGACACATATTCTAGTTGTCTCTTTAAAACGCTCACAGACGCTCAAATAGATCGTTCTAATTTTGCTTATGAGTTCAAATTTGAATTCAACTCCGGTCCAAACACCTTGACCATTATGTCGGCAGGGGCGGGGCATACTTGGGTTGTGGTCAGTTCCGGGATGGAATGATAACTTAGGCAAAACCAAGCGGACACCTAGGTGGAGCAACAGAGGTCCCACAAGGCTTGAACGTCGTCCGGGGTGGTACATCGGCAGGTTGAAGTATGGGAGCATGGATACAAAGCACATGGGGATGGACAAACAAGGGAAGAATACGGGCTCCTCGCTTTTATTTTTGGGTGGGCCGAAGTGTTGCACTCATATGTGGTGGATGTTTGGACTCCCGCTCCCAAGCTTGTTTCGGGTTTGTGGGATTTCAGACGTCCAAACAAATACAACGATAGCACCTTTTGGTGCTGGCGGCACCTAGCATGACCACCAGTATGAGCGGGCACCTGGGTGGAGCGGTGGAGGCCCCATAAGGCTTGAACGCCATCCGGGGTGGTACATCAGCCACGTCGAAGCCTGGGAGCGTCGATGCAAAGCACATGAGGATGGACAAACCAGAGCATAACACGGTGAGTGGGTTGTAGTGTCAGAGTCATATGTGGAGGATGTTCAGTCTCCCCCTCCCAAGCTTGTTTTAAGTTTGTGGGATTTCGGACGTCCGGACATATAAGATGACGACAACTAGTATGACCACTGGTATGAGCGGGCGCAGGCATACCAAATGTCGTCTTGCACTCTAGTGCATCTTGTGTGCCTCCCATTCATTCCTTTCTTCCTCCAATTATCGTGTTTCCTCATAAGTGATGTTTTCCTTCCATATCTAGTGAGATATGGAGTTTGCGTATTGGATGACCAACCTACAAATACATCTGTAGTGAATTATGCTAGAGTTGCTCTTAGAATGTATGAAAGCATTCACGTGCTTTGATGCATTTGCAAAAACCGTAGAACCATAAAGTGGAGATAGTAACATATTTGCAAGGGGGAAATCAATAAAGAGATACAAGAGAATTCAGCCAGTTCTTTATCTCTTTAACGTGATGCGAAAATTTTATCCTTGTTGGCTGCCCTAAAACGCAACTGCGTGATAGAGATAATCTGGCAACCACACGGGCTGCGGCAACCGACTTAACAACATTTGGTAGTTGAGCACCAAGCATGGACCGGATTGCTTCCCGCCCAGCCTCTCACCCCGTACGCCGCTGGTGTGGCACCATGAGCCCAACCCTCATAGATGCGACCTGTGGGCAGGAATAAAAGCCTCAGCACCACCATGGACCGCATAGGCTTTGTCCTGCAGTGTCTTCCGATGTCGACGAGGAAGGGATCAGACAGGATGGAGCTTGGGGAGGATTGGGATTGTGAGCGCATGTGTCGTCCCTACAGAGCGACACTATGGGGGAGCGACGGGGTTCACATTGTTCATCGAGTTAGATGTGATGCGTAAAGAATCTAATTAACTAAGTACAAATATACTCAGTCTGTCCCCAAATAATTGTCGCTAATGGTAATTTTACTCCTTCCAACCGAGTGGCCAGCGAGCGGCTGTGTCTCCTGGTCGGCGCGGGTTCGAACCTCTACTAGACAGTGTCATCTCAATCTCCTATTGTCTTATTTAAGAAACTGTAAGGGCTTCTCCCTTAGGAAACTCTGCTCATCAGCCGATCAATAATTACGTGCGCGCCCACCTCCTCGATTGTGCGACAGGCCTCCCCTATGGCCCCACCATCGCATCATTTGCAAGTCGTACCTTATCCCATTTCCCTCAAATCATTTCATCCTAAATCAGCACATCAAGGAGACGCTGGCCGCACACCAGGTGCTCACCACTGGCCCGCTCCGGCAGCCGTCGTTCACCGGCGAGGTCGATTGGCCATCGTCGCCCCACTTCCACCCCTCCTTTATTTTTTGGCCCTCTCATTTGTTGTGGTCGGGTAGCCGGTTGCTCCGTCGCTCACATGTTTCCTGCCCTGCATCTAGATCGGGCGAGCCGCCACCTGACATCGGTGACTAAGATCCGCACGGGGTGGTCATCATTCCAGCTACACGTGGCGCAATGCACGACCTCTATGTCGCCACTGTCGATGTCAGGGAGCTCTCCCTACTGGATCCATCCTAGCCTTGCGCATAATGTTTCCGAAACAAAGCTCTTATTGCAACAGTCAACTGAAACAAAGCTCTTGCTGCAAAAAGGGGTCGCACATAAAGATGCTTTCCAACCTCATCAATGTTTCTGAAACAAACCTCTTTTTGCAATACCACCGATGTGTTTCTGAAACAAAACTCCTATTCCAATAGTCATTGTTGTTTCTAGAACAATACGCTTGTTGCAAAGAGGAATTTACGCTGAGCAATCAAGACCGGGCGGCTCGTGAGGCGGCAGATCTTTTAAAAAGATCCGACGACCAAAGCGTAGCACACCCCTTCTCCCCCTACTGGTCTTGTTTCTTCTTTCTTGCTTTTTTGGTATTTTTACTCTGTTTACGAACAGTGGATGATGCGAACGCAGAGTCAATCACTACAAAAAATATATACTTCCGTGATGATACGTGTTTGTCATAGTAGGTCGCATTTTTTGTCATGCATGTACATCCATGACGATTTTATAACAGAATCAAGATAGTCATACCTGTGCTGTCGTAGAAGTGTTTCATGACATTACCAAAATTATCATCACGGAAGTGTCCACTTCCATGACGATAAATCGCGCGTCACAGAGGTGCTTTTGTCAAGGGTGACCGACACATGGCATCCACCGTAACGGAATGCCTTTAATCTATCGGGTTCGATTTTGGATCCGATAACCCGTTAACAGCCCCGACCAATGGGGATTTTCCACGTGTAAAATCATCATTAGCTGGAGAAAACACGTGTCGGCTCATCGTTGGGACAGATGTCATCCACTCATTGAACAGAAAGCACTTATGATACATCGACACGTGGCACAGCCCAACAGAGGCCCATTCCTGTGAAAAGGCCGACCCGTTTGACTTGGTCAAAAGGTGGCGGGCCGGCCAACTGAAAGCCTATTAACGGCTTGTTCGCATATAGCCCATTTACAGCCCGCTAACCCAGGGCCCATTACGACCTATCCGAATTAGGCCCAGTAGCGTCATATGGGCCGTCCAATATGATTCCAGCCTGTTTTAACTTCCGGCCCATGTATGGCCAATGACGTCTTTCGGCCCATATGAGGCCCTTTATAACTCTTGGCCCATTAACGGCCCATGGTGAAACTGGCCCGTAATAAACAGTGTATCACTTTATACCCATTAACGACCCATTATTCCATTGGGCCGTTTCTAGCCCATGTTATCTTTCGGCCTTCTCACGGCCCATTTATTCTTGGGCTCATTTGCAGCATTCGCTTACTTACGGCCCGTTACCATCATTTTCTGCTTGTGGGCCAAATTCAGCCTGTTGTTACAGTTGGCCCGTTTGTGGCCCGTTAATACGTTGGACCGTTTTCATAGCATCATCAAATACGACCTATTAACGACGACCCGTTATGGTCGGCCCATGAACGGACGACTCCAACTCTAGCCCGTTTACGACCATAATGCGGTCTGTTATTGGCCCATGTTTGGCCATTCGATCATAAGGCCCATATAAGGCCCATTGATGATAAGGCCTATAGAAGGCCCATTGTTTCTATGGCCCGTAGAAGGCCCATTGTTTCTACGGCCCATAGAAGGCCCATTGTTTCTACGGCCGGTAGGAGGCCTAGTGTCACTACAGTAAATATGTAGCCCATGGTTATTGTGGCCTAGTTTAAAAAAATAGGTTATTGCAGCCACTAGCAAACCACGGAAAAAGAACTGCACTGACTACAAGCAAACAAATAAACAAGACAACAAGGAAATAAATAAGCAAGCAACTAACGCTAGGCTATCATGGCTAGTACACATATTACACCCACTGGGCATCAAAGTTCACCACCAGTGCAACTATAGGGAACAGCAGCATATCATATACACTGGTTGTCAAAGTTGGCGGCTAGCGCAAATAAACGCCGCAACAAAACAAATCCAGAACTGAAACCACTTCAGATCTCAAGAAATAATATCTTGGGTACCCATAATGCTGGCAAGATGCTTAGCAAGCTTATTAACTTTCTCTTGTTTGGCGCTTAAATCGTCCAGCGCTTGCTGTTGCACCAGGAAGTATGCATCTGAATTCTGTAGGGACTTCCTCGGTACTTCAGCTTACTGTCGCAGCACATCTGATCGATGTCTTTCAACTTGAAGTTGAGACTCAAGAAGACAAACTGATTCAGGCAGTGAGTTCGAAGACCTTGTGCCAGCAGTAGTGGCCAGTAACTCGAACACTACATCAAGACAGGACTTTTGGGTTCTCTCACTATCGTCAAGATAGTTTTTATCAGCTTTCTTGGAGACCAACATGGATGTCTCACTATCTTGAACCTTATCTGCATTACTTCCTTTACCATTGCATAACGCGATATTGTTCTCCAATATTTTGTCTGCATTCTAAAAGAGAAACAAGCAGACACATCACAGCTTTACCATGTTGTATATGAAACTCATTTTGGTAAATGAGTTCAGTAGTAAAGTCAACATGATAACAGCATGAAACAAACATATATCTATGTACCATGGTCACTTTATGGTCTATATCATTCTAGTTTTTGTTGCCAAATCAAGATAGAGACACGGTTCAGATAATATTTGTTCAAGACAAAGCAGAATAGACAGAATATAAGTGTGGGAAATTATAGAGCAATAACAACACTTGTAATGTGCATGACATGAGAACATAACTGTTTATTCAATTGAAACTGAAATCAACATAGAGCAGGTTACAATAGCAAACCAGTTAAAGAAACAGGTTTAAAACATACCTTTTGCACCATTGGAGTTTCAATTCCATCCTTCAAATTTGAAAATAGTTGGTATGAGTAAATACAGTAATGCAAGAGCAAAGGAGTATGAACCATAGCTATAGAACCTGACCTGAGAACAAATCTTCTTCTCCTTTAAGCATTGAGTTGGGATTCAGAGTGGTGGTCCTCGTGCTTTGGGCACTGCCGTTCCCTTACTAACTGCTCGTGTTTGGGTGCTCTATGATGGAGATGGTGTTGTGTCAACTGGAACTGGGTTACTATCCGCCGGGGTTGGGGTTAGAAGGGGTGTAGCTGGTTCTCTGTCCAACTGGGTAGGGGTACAATCTGCGAGAATCTGGGTTATGTGTGGTGGATCTGGTCCTTGGGCAAGTACAACCGTGGTTCTATCTGCATCAACTGGTAGCACTATCTTTTGTGAAGACCGTGTTGTTACTCCCTTAGATACTGCCATCACCCTCTCCAGTTCAAATGGCTGATAAACAAGAAAAGTAATTGAAAGTATAGACAGTGTATGATAGACAAGTGCTATGGATAGTGGGGAATAAAATAGGGCATGAAATAATTCACATTTATGTTGTCTAACCAAACAGGATAGCATGACACAATTTCACATATATGATAGCTAACTAAACAGGATAGCATGACACAGTTTCATATTATGATGGCTAACTAAAAAAGATGGAAAGACATAGTTCAAAATATGATGACTATGTAAACAGGATGACATGATATAACTATATAATGTGTTTATTAAATAGGTTGGCATGCCATAATTCACATACATTCACAGATAGAATGCCATACTTCAAAATATGATGACTATAAACACTAAACAGGATGAGATGATATAACTATATGATGTCTTTATTAAATGGGTTGCCATGCCATAATTCAGATAGATGATGTGTATGTACTATGTAAACATGATGACATGATATAATTCAAATATATGATTTATATAGTAAGCAACTAAGCAGATGGCAATCCATATATGATGTAAAAACTAAGCAATGCAAGACAACATGAATGACATGGGTAATATAACCCTGCCAGGTTTGAGCATAGGCCCAGGGGGGGAAATAGGACTGGTCATTAGTCTCTGAATCCTCCTCTGAGGAGCTCTCTGTAACCAGCAAGATGCCTGCTTCAGCAGGTAGCATTGTCTGCTCTGAATACCTTGTTTTCACTCCAGATACTTTCATCACCACTTCAAATGGCTGATGCACAGGAAGAGTAGTTGAATATACAAACGTTGTCGACAAATGGAACACGTAATACAAAAAAATGATAGCATGATATAATTCACATACATGATGATTGGCTAAACAGCATGGCAATGCATAATTCACATATATAATGCCTTTGCAACAAGATAGTATTGCATAATTCACATATATAATGTCTTGCAACAAGATGGCAATGCATAATTCACATATATGGTAATTAGACACTGAACAGGTGGCATTCACACAAAGCATGTCTAAACTAATCAAATTACATAGCAATGCGAGACACCATACGCACGATATGAGCAACATAACCCTGCCAAGTTAGAGCATACACCTCGGGGGGGGGATATGACTCGTAATCTATCTCTGAATCCTCCTCTGAGGAGCTATCCGTAACCAGCAAGATATGCGCTTCGTCAGATAGCATAGTCTGCTCTGAAGACCTTGTTTTCACTCCAGAATTTGACATCACCGTGTCAAATGGCTGATGCACACGAAAAGCAGTTGAATGTACTAACATTGTTGACAAATTTAATATGTAACGAAAAGAAGGATGGCCTGGTATAATTTACATATAAGATGACTGGCTAAGCAGGATGGCATTGCAAAATTCACATATATGATGCCTGGCTAAACAGGATGGCGTTGCATAATTCACATAAACGATGAATAAACTAAACAAATGGCATTCGCACAAAGGATGCCTAAACTAAGCAGATGACATATTTGATGTATAAAGTAAGCAATGCAAGGCACCATATGCATGATATAACCAACATCAGCATGCCAAGTTAGAGCGAAGACCTCAGGGGGTAAATAGGAGTTGTCTTCTCCTTCCGAATCCCCCCAGAACAAATATCTTCCTCTCGATTACAATCCGAAATGCGTGGGGGGGGGGCTGCCTTTGCGCCTACCATGGAGCGACGTCTGCATGAAATTTTATTGCCATGCAAGGCTCGTCTCTTTTGCTCTACATGTTCAGTTCCATTATTTACAATAACTGTCATGCATAGGAATAAAACATAGTGAGATTATGTAAGGAATGCATGTAGAAATCCAGAGTGATGGTAGCAACCTGTGGATAGACCCAAAACCAATAATAGCAGGAAGATAATGGCTTAAGTTAAAAAATACAGATAATGGATTCTTCGCTATTTGTTTCCCACCCAACATGAAACTCATAGTAGACACCGGAGACTAACTAGATAGTAGATAGACACTATTGGTTGCGGCCCCGATATGTACCCCACAACCATTTAAAAACTCAAGTTTGACCATCAGTTTGGAGCTGACTCAGAGTCTAATCGGTGAACAGGACGATAAAGTAGCATGTAATATTAAGCGATGCATAACGTAAGCAGACACGAAAGAGTGCAACCTCTCTTGCGGACCCATGTTGTCCTTGAGGTCATCTTCTCGGTTGATGATGGTAATGCAGTTTTCATGGCTGCCGGCGGCGGGGAAGAAGATCTGAGGCGGCGAAAGACAGTCTGGAGGCCGGATCCCTGATGTGCTAGACCCTTCTGTTGTTGGAGCAGCTGGGCTAGGGTGGACGACGACGCAGCCGGAGCGGGACAAACCACACAAGGTTTTCTTTGACAACTATCTGTAAGAGAAGTAATTCTGTAAGGGCTCGTTTGAATTGGAGGATTCCAACAATGCAGGGATAGGAAATAGACAGGAATATGATAGGAATGCACGTGCAAAATAGAGAATTTAAAAACATAGGATTTCTGCAAAGAATCATGGTGAGATTAAGTAAAACCACAAGAAAATGTATGGTTATAATGCTATTATGCTACTATCTCTTAGTCTTGTGCTTCATGAATAGGAATTTGAAAAGGAGGACAAGTGAAAATTAAAATTCCTACATTTTTTCTATCAAGGAGACACTAAAGGAACAAATCCTACAGCTTTCCTTTGCTCCATTACTTTGAACCAAATTCATGAATAGTAGTACCATA
The DNA here is from genome assembly GCF_018294505.1 of Triticum aestivum. Classification (NCBI taxonomy): domain Eukaryota; kingdom Viridiplantae; phylum Streptophyta; class Magnoliopsida; order Poales; family Poaceae; genus Triticum; species Triticum aestivum. The sequence continues at coordinate 80,761,857 of NC_057807.1, read as the reverse complement.
GGAAACTTTCCAATTCCTATGTTTTTCATTCACTTTTCCTTTCAAGCACCGGCGATTCTAGTAGGCAGGCTTGAGCAAGAAAAGGCCTACACTAAAAAATGATTTTCTGCTACTTCTATTACTTTGGACCCAGGCCACTGCCCTACTAGCTCAACTCCCAAGGCCATCGGCAAATGCACAGCTCAAACGCGCAGAGATAAATAATGATGGCGTTCAAGAGAGTCCATCACGGATAGCTAAGTTGCCTGGTACCTCACTGCTTGTCATATAGTAGGATAAAATGATCATATTTCCCGTTACTACATGTGCTTAGTGGACAATATATATAACATGTAAAGTAAAAAAGAGATGTAACAAGTGTACAACCTCTTTGGTGAAGCCATGTCGATCTCAGCGTGATTGGGTCGGCCGGTGAGGATGCTCCGGCTGACTTGGCTGTCGGAGGGGGGGGGGGAGAAGATCTTAGGCGTCTGGAGATGGAGCCCGAGGTACTGCTCCGCTGTGATGGAGGGTTTCGTCATTGGAGCAACTCCGGTGAGTTGTACGACGCCGAGGCTGAAGCAGGACAAGAGAGACAACATTAACCTCAGTGGAATTCTAATAGCATCTCCAATACATGACATAAAATACATAACCACAAAGTGCTAGATGTAAAATACATCAGCCGCTCATCTCTGAACTTAACTGTCAAAACTGAATTTAACTGTCGAAACTGAACTTAACTGTCGAAACTGAACTTAACTGTCGAAACTGAATTTTGCTGTTGAAACTGAATTTTACGGTCGAAGCTGAACACACTAGAAAGGTGAAGCTACACGTCACTCGACTGACTTTTCATCTCTGGTCAGTCGATTTTGCAGCTGTTGGATACGAAATCAAGGGCCTGTAGTTCATCTTCAACCTCCACCCCCTGAGCCGCCATCCACCACCGGCCAAACAGCAGGCCCCCGTCGCCCGCGGCCGGTGGTGCGCCACCCCGCCCGCCCTGAAAACACTCCCCATCGCCAGTCTGCCGCCGCCCCGGCCATTTTTGTAGGTCCCCCCGTGCCGAGGTTTTTCTCCGGCGATCCCCACGCCACCGCCCGCCACCGCCGGCAACCATCGCCCCACCCTGAACCCTAAGATAGATAGTGGGGTACCTCTCCAGCGAGCCCCCCTCCCCGCCGTGGCTGGTTCTTCCTTCACCCTGG
>NC_057807.1:80757527-80760375 GCF_018294505.1 Triticum aestivum | reverse complement strand
CTTCACCCTGGCGAGCCCCCCCCCCTGAAAATCGATTGATCAAAAGTCGATTCAGTCGACTGAAGTGTAGCTAAATCGGAGCAGCATCGCAAGCAAGAGCAAGAGCGAGAGCAACAACGCGAGCAAGAGCAATAGCAAGAGCAGACCAGGCAGGGGACCAAGAGCAAGAGCAGAGCAGTAGCGCGAGCGAGAGCTAAAGCAGCAATAGCTCCTACTGATGTGGACGTCACTGCCGAGGAAGCGACGCCATGGAGGAAGTGGCCGACGACGCCGCCATGGATGGAGTCGCGCCGTGTCGGCTCGGGACCGAGCGCCGGCAGCACCGTGAGATCGAATCAAGAAGAAAATGCAGCAATTAGTGTACAACCTCTTAGGTGGCACCGATTAGGCCGCGGCTTCATCAGAGGAAACGGTGATGATGATGCTCTTCCGGTGGTGCAGGTGAAGATGGTGGTGTGGGAATGGAGGTGGCGCGAAAGACGAGGGGAACGTTGGGGCAGCTCCTTGGAGGTGGAGGACGGGGTGGCTGAACCGGCGGGACGACGAGATCGACGACGGATCCTCATCCAGTACGGTGGACGAGGGACGTCGAGGTGTTGTTGTGGACGACGTCATCGGGGAAGAGGCTCCGGCTGGGTGGCGGACAGAGCAGGGTGTGGGGCTTCGTCGCGGGTTTTCGCGGCCTCGGTGTATGAATGGGTGGGCGGATGGGATGGGAGTGGGGAACTATGGCTTAGGAATGCGCTTGTCCGAAATGTGGGGTAAGTTACGAAAGTACCCCCACCGATTTGAGGCCGATATTTCGGTTCAGGGGTACCACGGGCATTTCGGGTGTCGGGATTTCACAGGAGGTGGGGGTTTTTGTGCGCGTTGTAATTTCGGAATAGCAAGGCGCGCGTTGAGATGGAGGGACTTGTCGGAGCACAACGAGACAAAGATATATCTTAAATATTTCGGGCTAACAAGGCGCGGGTTGAAATTTTCGGACAAGCCTAATGTGTACTGTACCAAATCAATTCGCACTACAAATGTCATTCAAAACTTTGAATTCATGTTATGTCAATTAAAATATTTCGCTACGTGTATAATGCATGCAACCTACTACTCAAATGAACGTTTTAGTGCATTCCAACCGTATATACTACCGCTTCAATATGAACTAAATTTGAATTCGTTTCTCTATTTGAATAAGATCTACAGTAATGATTGTTGTGAAGTCAAAGAATTTTAATTCTTTTCCCTGTTTTAATAAGATCTACAATCATCATTATTGTCAAGTTAAACCATCGTTTCTGTATTATCTTCACAGCACACCACATGATTAGTCTTGAGTTACATATGAACTATGTGTACTATATGAACTCGAACTTGATTTTTTGAATCCACTTTATGTTGATTTCAAATCACATTACATTTCTAGCTCTAGCTAGATCTTCATAATCTAAACCATGTCTCATATGTATAATGTGTTTATCACATTATGTATGGTACCCCGCCCCCTACACCTACAAGTATTTAGATGTGAGTTGCAAACACCACACATTACCACAAATTCAAATAAAATGTGAAAATGTTCGATATATAGTATTGTTTAGATTGTTTGATATTTAGTTGTAAGCTGCAAATGCCACACATTATCACAAATTCAAATAAAATGTGAGATTGTTTGATGTATAGTATGGTTTAGATTGTTCGACATTTAGCCGTGAGTTGCAAACACCATGCATTATCACATTATGGTATAACATGTGCACAGCATGCGTATCACCGCTATATTCATGCATGCATATGTTTAAAACACTATGATCTCCTATTCAAATATATGAATCCACTTTCATATCCAATTATGATCTTTGTTAGTCTCTTACACCCACACAATCCTCTAACCTTTATAGCTACCACTAACTTTCTCTCGTGCATGCACACGCCCTCCTCACCCTCCCCCTCCCTCGGCACTCTATCCGCCGGGCACATTCTTTTTTTTTCTTTAGGCCGTTCTCCCAGAGTCTCCGCAACTCCTTTCGATACACACCAATCGATAAACCTCTCCAACGATGCCTGCCTACAACATACACACGCACCTTCAATCTCCTCCTTTATGTGTCCTTGCCTCGTGTCTCTCATACGGTCACACACACGTGTAAACTCTCGCCCCTCTTTTCATCGATCTCACAACCGCACACTCCTCCCCCTATCTAGCTAGTAGCTGGGCCTCTCGCACCACCCCCTAGCTCCATTCCCTCTGTCTATCCGTCTCACTGGGCCTTATTTGCCTCTAACAAATGGACGTACACCGACCGATCTCCCGCTATACATATAGCTAGCTATGTCCTTATAACTCGTTTTTACCCACACGTCGATCGATCTACCTCATTAGTTATGTCTCTCCCTTCCTCCGACAAACAACAACTAATCTACTGATCTAGTTAGGTTTGCTTACCAAACATATGGTTCCCCTTCATCATCCATGGATGCGTCCCGACAGATCTATCATGCACAGGCACACACAGAAACATATCCCCACTCTTATTGATAACATTGCAGTTCCACCCTTAGTTTGTCTAGTAGGCCTCTCCCACCATCTTCGAGAAGCAACTCCATCACCCATCCAGCACTCTACCCCTCTTCCTCCCTCTCTCTCTCCTCTCTCTCTCTCTGTCCCATCATATTTCCCGTCCTTCAGTTATGTATGGATGTCGACCGATCTCCCTCAAGACATAGTTGGGTCTCTCCTTCTCAACACATATACGAGTCGTTCTACCTCTATAATTAGGCCTCTGCCTACCCCTCCCCCACGCACTCCCCCCCCCCACACACTTATACATCGAGCGCTCTAGTCATGTCTCCC
>NC_057807.1:80727704-80757032 GCF_018294505.1 Triticum aestivum | reverse complement strand
CCAAAACAAAAAACACTCACGAACGTGGTTTGTATCTCTCACACACACCCACGTAGGTGGGGGACATGCACGAAGAGAAGAAGTTCATGCACGATGCACGTACTCCTCTCTCTTTCCCAACCACACCCGCACGGGTACACGGTGGAGCTCATTTTTGTACGAAAAGGCAGCCCACATGGTAATTTGGCACGTGTACTGGTTGTCCACTTGGCGGAGGGAGGATCATCTACCACGGGTGAACAAACAAATTGCAACTTGACGTGTTATGTTAAAAAAAGAGGTAAACCATGTGGGGCCTACCTTAGAGGCAAGGCTCTATACACTGCAGTACTTTTGATGTGTCCCGTCAACTCGCAGAACGAGCTGAAGCTTGCTTAGTATGCCGTCTCCCCCGCCCACGGGCGCGGTGGCTCGCAGGATGAGGTGAAGCTTGCTTAATACTACACACCTTACGCCCGCTCCCTTGCCCACATGCGCGGTGGCTCGCAGGACGGGGAGAAACATTTACTACTCCCTCCGTTTACTCCTCGTCTCTACTACCTTGGTTATAGAGATTATACCATATTGTTTGGAATATATATGTCCTTTAGTAGATTTCAATATGAACTACTAGTACATACTCCAAACACTGATGTATATAGATGTATTTTAGAGTGTAGGTTCACTCATTTTGCTCTGTATGTAGCACTCTCCCTCGCCCCTCGACCCTCGCCCATGTGGTGGACATGTAGTAATTCATTTGGTCTCATATAGCAAGAACGATATATACTGCACTACCATTATTGCTCGACTTCCCGAAGAGGCGAAGAGCCAATCGCAAGGTTAATATTTTGGAGATGCTAAGCGCAAGGTTATAGGAGAACGAGTAGTAGGTGCCGCGTCATTTATAAATAAAGTTTTTTTTCTTTAGTGGCATGTACGCGATATGATAGGTTCATATGGAGAGAAAAGGAAACCGCTCCACTATATACATAGTCAGGACGGGCCAGCCTACACGGTTGCTTGCTGGGGTTGCTCTCTTCACACTCTCACGCACAAAATGACTGTGGCCACATCTCTAAGATCCCGACGGATCACGTCCGCCGGGGGAAGGGGTTGATGCTTAGTGTAGATGCGGCCGCCGTCGCCGACGGCGAAAACCCACCATCGGCACATCCTGATCAGGGGTCCCCGCCGTTCTCTCTCACAAAGCCGGTGAGGTTGCCTTCGTCCCTTACTCACTGCCGCGACGTGGGCAGTTGCCGCCTCCCGCTGCCCTCCTCAAGGTTGAGCTACGTCCCAACATCCCTCAGGTACAACTCCCTTTACAGTCGGCTTGCACCACTGCTCCAGCTGCCCACTTCACTCCATGTGGATATTTCTCTACTTCTTTGCCCCGCACATACCTCTACTGGCTTCTACATACTATATTTGTGCTGAGTTTATGTCTCGTCAACTAGTCCTAGTAATCTTATTCTAATCACGCCTCTTCAATTTCTTTGCCACAGGGATGCTCATCTCGATTTTGGTGAAACTGCACAAAATGATCCGATGGTCAAAAGGTTGCAAACTTCATTTCTTAGGAAGCTCGAACGTTGCCAGCAAATTGAAGCCTGGTTAGGGTTCACGGTTTAAGGGCTAGGGACTGCATGGATCGTTTTTTTTCTTTAGCTGCCTCTGTTCCAAAATAAGTGTCAACTTTAGTAGTAGTAGTACAACTTTGTACTAAAGTTTGCATAAAGTTGAGACACTTATTTTGGAATGGAGGGAGTACGTATTTGCTATGATCTGTCAATCATTGAGATGCAATAGCATGCATGTTAGTCTCCTTTGTATTTGATGAAATGTTGCAACGGGCAACCTTGGACGCAAGATACATGTAACAGAAGCTAGAAGCTTCATAGCATTGTACAAATTTATCTCGCTGATAAATTATAGTACATACTATACTAGTACTTCCTCTGTTGCTAAATATAAGTCTTTGTAGAGATTTCACCATGAACCACATGCGGATGTATATAGATGCATTTTAAGTGTAGATTCATTCATTTTGTTCCGTATGTAGTTCACCTAGTGGAATCTCTACAGACTTATCTACTAGTAATAGCTAGCCCCCACTACTAGGAATTCTCCATCCTCTCCTTGAGCCACATCATCAAAATTAATGTAGCCATTAGATGAACTAAATCAGTCCATAATAGCCGTCTGATCTAGACGTTGAGAGGCTCCGCACTAAGCCACATGCAAGCATGCAGAAATACCGTGGCATGCATGTGAGTGGGTTTTAAATCACATCAACATGTCTGCATGCAAGAATGCACCGGTAGCATGCATGTAAGTGAGCTTTTAAGTCCCATTAACATGTCAATATAAAAATATAATCCCATTATGCAGTAGGAGTTGGCTGATCTTTTTTCCTTACGTGGGATGATCTAAATGATGATGGGAGTTTTTTTAGTTTGGCTACCACATTTGTCATGCGGTTATAGATTTTTTTTAGTTCTACAAAATCGATAATTTTACGCAGAGAGATATACGGACATTCCGCGGCAACGCGCGGGGACTCATCTAGTATTTAGGAATGGAGGGAGTATTATGTAAAGAGTTAGGTGTCGCACGATGTCCAGAAAATATGGTGATAGTGTGAGGTGGGCCATGTAATCACTGAGCCTGCGCGTTTTCACTGCTCTTGCACTCCTCTGCTGTAAGAATGGAGAAAATTGTAATCTAGCAGTACCTCCTTTCGCCGAAAGCGTGGGACAACCAGCAGTCCTACCACATTAGTAATAAAGACCAATGATCCGTCAAATCACATAGACTCAGCAGTAAGTTGGACGGGCGAAGCAACCATCACTCTTGCGCTAGTGAGAGGTCGCGTCCGCTCTTCCCGGGCATGAATGCGACTCTGATTCTTTGGAGCGGCGTTGACCGTTTCGGATGGGAAGCGCGCACGGGCGATGGAGGGGCTTTGGGTGGGCCAGGCTAGTCAGGAGCAGGTGTGGGAGCTGTCCGCCTGTCCCTACCAGACACGCCCAGAAACGAGAGGATGCACCAACTCTCGCGGCTAAAACCGTACACTACACACCATCTCTCTGTAGGAGTAGGTCGATCTGTCGCTCTCTCTAACACACACACATGCTGTTAAACACACACACACGCACACGCATGCACCTTGGTCCCGCTGCACCTTCTAACGTGACTTATTACACCTAGATGGAGGGAGTAGTAAGTACGAGATACGGTGGCACACTGACTTAGGTCGAATACATGTGCCCAAAATTGTGTGCATGTTATAATAAGGATTCACTTAAAATAGTACGTGAGCAAACAGAGGGATCAATTGGACAGTGTTCTTGAGCAGTAGCGAGATGTGTGAGGTAAGATACACCACTGGCGCTTTTAATTTTTCTTATTAATTTGTTTGTTTCACCCTTTGACTGGTGGGACCCAACTTACTACGTGGAGAGAGGTAAGGTGACTAAGGCTCCATTATTTCTGCACCACTGTGGATAGTCTTACCACCAAAGCCACATCACACGATTATGATTTAAATCCCAATGACTCCCACACACACAAAAAAAACACGGCATGCTTGTCACACTAATGCAGGAATGTATAAAAGGTTATTTTCCTCTCGTTGAACATAACGGGAGGGTTGTGTAGCTGGTTAGCCTGTTCGCTCATCAAACTTGAGGTCTCGGGTTCGATAACTACACTTGAGCATAATTCGTGCCAGGAGGATTCTTTGACTGGTCAAAATGGATGGATACGGAGCTATACGATCTCGTAGTGACCGTATAATCACCTCATCACATATAAGCTGCAGCCTCAGCACTTGTTTTCTAGGGTTTGCACGCTTCACACTCTCTCTCAAGTATATATATACATGCTGGAGCCTCAGCACTTGTAGTTGCTCTCTTCACACTCTCTCACCCTCTCCGGATCTAAACAAGACTTCGTCGACTCTCTCTCCCCTCAGTGCTGGTCAAAGAGCCGGCATGATCCGTCCACTGGGAAGGGAAGGAGGCTTAACGTTGTCGCTTTAGGTGAGGGAGGGAATCCACTACCGGCGCAGCTGTTCACTTTCACCTAGCGGCGACGTGGGAGGGATTCTGACCCCTTCGTCTTCGCCGCCGTCCCGTTGCCCACCGAACCACACCCCAAGAACCTTAATGTATAATTTACTTCTTCCACATGCATTACTCTAGCTGCATGTATACCATGAATCTAGGACGTGGTTCAAAGAGGAAAGGAGTGGGGGAAAGTAGTGCGAAAAGTTGTATAGCATGAATCTAGGACGTGGTTCAAAGAGGAAAGGAAGAGGGAAAGTTGTGAGGAAAGTTGTATAGCATGAATCTAGGACGTGGTTCAAAGAGGAAAGGAATGGGGGGAAAGTAGTGGGGAAAGTTGTATCGCATAAATCTAGGACGTGGTTCAAAGAGGAAAGGAAGGGGCGAAAGTACTAGTACAGACTGGCTATCCAGCACCTATATTGGTCGAAAAGGGAAAACAATGACAAATGCAGTACACACATCTGTAATGAACTGATCTTTTGTTTTGGGGGACAAGGCTGTAGAGTTTGAGAAGGACTAGATTTGCTGTGCTCACATAGGGAAAGGTGTCTAAAGATAACAAAACTGGGACCAACACAAATATGCTCCTTGGTTGTTTGTTCTTTGTTGCAATAGACTGTGCATGACCACAGTACATCGGTAGATGCACATGGTGCTGGTGCATCCACTGTCCCATGCAACTCTTTAGCTGTTGTTAATCTAAGGCCCTGTTTGGTTAAAAACTCCCTAGTCCCTACCTGCTTGGTTCCAGGGACTAAACATTGACTATAGGTTATTAAGTGACATGCTAAAAGACCATGTTACCCATAGTAATGAACTAACAGAGACAAGGTGCGATGCGTGGCAGGGGCAACTGTTGGAAAAAGTCCCAAAAAGACTCCCTCGGGGTCTTCTTTCTTTAGTCCCAAATGCCCACTTTTAGTCCCTAAAAGTCCCTCATGTTTGGTTTAGATGGGACTGACACGGAGTTTTTTTAGTCCCTACACCAAAATGTCCCTGTAAACAAACACTCTCTAATAATGCCACTAGAAAATTGATGCAATGCCACAGTTAAAAGCAAATTACATGTTTAAAAAAAAGGGGCAACCTGGTGCATGTAGCTCCCGCTTGCGCAGGGTCCAGGGAAGGGTCCGACCACTAAAAAAAGCAAATTACATGTTTAACGAATTTTATTGTTAATATAATCTCTTTGTAATATTAATCAATGCTACCATTTGAGAAATGCTACTGTCTTGCTTTCTTTCCCATTTAGATAAGGTAGATGCTTGTTTTTTTTGGCTTCTGTGTCATCCACCGTTATTGACCACTAGTTGTTTCCTTTGCACCTCTGTGTAAACAGGGTTATCAACTTCACCTCGTTGCCATTGTGACCTTTTGTTGCACTGCACAAAACACTTTTGTTTTAAGAGTGTTTTGTGTAGTTCAACCAAAATTTCACACCGACAATGTTGCTTGATTGCTTGATCTTAGTGGAACTGCACAAGAGGAGATCTTACTTCCTATCCGTGTTGGCAAATTTGGTTCAGATCTTCTTCTTGCGAGTTGTTTGAATTCCGCATCATGAGAGGTCAGTACTAGCCTTCTTTCACATGATTCTGCAGTGTGCTTTCATATGTTGTGCTACTTGTACGGTAATATTGCTTGATTTTAGTGAACTGCACAAATGGAGACAAGGCTTCCAATCTGTATGTGCACCGTAATATCCCATTGAGGTAAGATAAGGATATTTCACAACTGTTGGCCTGTATTTTGCCACTTTCATCAGAAAATTAATGTCATTGTTTAGTGCTATACTTGTGCTCCCCAATTGACATGCCAAATCTTACATTGAAGGCGAAGCTTGTCTGTTATTGAACCAAGTGATGAAGGGGAAGAACAAGCAAAAGAAAAACAAAAATCAACTCCCGGTGCTGTAATGAAGCACTGGAACTGTGATGACACAAGTAATGATATAGTTTTGCATCTTAATTTATTGCTATGGCTGGAACGAGCAATTATTTTGCCACTGATTTGATGCCACTCTTAATGTAATACGTAGTTATCTCTACTTGTGCAAACAGGGATCTTCTTTGAAGATACCATATATTTTAGTGGAACTGCACAAGAAGATGTTGGAAACATTAAACTAATCGAGGAGTATATAGTAAGCATGGCCACCATAGTAGATAGCAATAGATGGTTCGAGAGAAGTGCTTCATTTGTATGCTCTACACAATAAGCCTCGTGACAAAGGTTGGTACTCGCCCACTGATTTCATCCATATGATTGAGCTTTGTCATCTCTATTGGTGTTGTGCTACTGTTTAGACACTATCATGAAAAAGTGGTATTGTCCTTGAGAAGTGCTTCATCTGTGCTGTTTTAAATACATTTCCTTTTTTCGAGCAAACAGGGATGCTAGCATTTAGTAGTCCTCTTGTCTTTGCAAAACAGGATCATCTTCCTCTTAAGAAGAATATGGAGTACGTGAAGTGACTAGTTCCGATTATGCCAGGATGAAGAAGCCCTGTCTATCTTCTCATCAAAAGGAGCAGTTGAAGGATGGTTACATTACTCCCCACAAGACCAAACTAACTTCAGCTCAGAAGGACTGACAAATCTCCATTTTTTTGCTGTGATGCGCGAGTACAATGTTGTTCTAGGATTCTTTCTGGTGAGTTCCATTTTTCTAAAAGTGTCCTCTACATGGACCATGTAGGTGCCTATTTAAACTGTCAATTTATAGTACAATTTGCTTTATACTAATCACTTTTTTTGTATTTGTGCAAACAGGGGTGCTCAGCTTGATTTCAATGGGAACTGCACAAAATGTTCATGAATACATCGAATCATTCATTTCCACCACAAGAAAGGAGGTGCCGATAAGTTCAAGGCGTTGCAACATATAAGGGCGAAATCATACAAGCTACACGCGAATTTGGTTGATTTTTGTGGAACTGCACAAAAAGAACAGTTGGTTTATTTAGCACTAGGTGCCATGTCAATGTCTGAACTGATGGCAAACCCTGCCCATTCCACAATCGTAGGCATTTGATATTTTGGAATGGGACAACCTTGTCAAATTTTGCTCATTGATTTTAGCAAGAAGACATGCGTTTGATATTTTCGAATGGGACGCCCTTTGCTGTCAGCAGCGTTGATCAATTTTTTCTTTATTCTTTAGTTGTGAAGTAAATATTGCCTCTGACATGTGAGTCACTGAGATGCATAATCATCGATTGTTTTGAATGTTCTCTATGAATTGCCAGCCCTGTGTGTTTGATTGCAATGTACAGAAACGCTAAAAAGCTTCTCAAACTCTTTGTACTCCTTCTGTTCCTTTTTACTTTGCACATTGTGAAAGTGCATACTTTTTCTATAAGATTGGTCAAAGTAGAGATACTTTGACTGCAGACAAAACTTGTATGCAGACTAGAAAGTACCGGAGGGAGTACATGTGAAACTGCTGCAAACAAGGTGATCACCCTGGGAATAATGCTAGTACATATTGTTTTGCACGTTCATCCAATGCCAGTGATACAGGAATTCGAACTAATCGAAATAAATTCATTCATACATAGTCGGATTTCATATAAACATGCCGAATTTCATTACATTTCATACATTCTTCAACTAAAAAGGGGTGCGCTAGAGGTATAATTAATTAACCGAAGCTACCCATCTATGTCCCGCTGAGCCGAACAGAAGCTTCAGTGACTTAACTACAGGTGGAGTTGCATAACTGACATGTGGCCTGTTGGTCCCACATGTCAGTCAGCCAACTGCACCAGCAGTTAAGTCAAAGCAGCGTTCTTCTCCAACACAGCTCTCCGACTCCACGTTGCCACCAAGAAGCTAACCGGCCGTCAATGGTCAACCCGCCTAGATTGGCTTTAACCGGAGGGTAGCAGTGGTGGCCTTACTTGGACCCGAGCAGTGGCGACCTACCATGTTCTACTCTTCCTTGTTTTTTGTGTGGCGCGGCCTCGTTGGCAGCGGGGCGGGGCCTCGGCGGAGCCGGCGATGTCCTCTGTCTCGTTGCCGGCGGGCGGCGCCTCGACGGAGCGGTGGAAATCCTCCCCCTCGTTGCCGGCAGGGTGGGGCCTTGGCTGAGCTGGCGGTGTCCTCTGCCTCGTTGTTGGCGAGGCGGGGCCTCGGCGGAGCCGGCGATGTCCTCTTCCTCATTGTTGGCGCCGCGGGGCCTCGGCGGAGCAGGGCATCCTCGACGCCAGCAGAGCGGGGACTCGTCGGAGCCGGCATTGTCCTCTGCCTCATCCTCGGTCTCGCCAAACAGCGCCTCACCCGCTTCATCGCCCTCTTTGTAGGCGGCCGCAGCCTCCGCCACCCGCATACGGTACCGCCAGCGCTCGAGGCGGCCCTCGCGGGTGGAGCGGTACGAGTCGAGCAGCGCCTCCTGCTCCACCCGCTCCGCGGCGATCTGCTCCTCTGCCTGCAGGTGCTCCTGGAGGAGATGGTGGTTGTAGGCTGCGTCGACCTGCGCCCCCCAGAACTGCTCCTCACGCATCTGCCTCACCGTGTACATATATTGGGCACGGGCCTCGCCGATGGTCATGGTGTAGTGCACCGACAAGGATGGCGCGGAGGAGGGGGTTGGTGCCGGATCATCGACTACCATGTTCTCCATTGGGGCGTCGTCGTCCTTCGGCTGCCTGCCGGCCAGCCGGTCGGTAGCAATGGCTGCCATCTCCTTGTGGTCCGTTGTCCGCTCGCCCCGAAGAGCGCTGGAGCGCGAGGAAGCCATGGTGGGCAGTAGTGGTGTGGATAGGAGAAAGGGAACGAATGCGGATGACTGCAGCTATGGTCAGCGCAGCAGTTTATATAGCAATGGTGGGCGGCGGAGGGACGGACGTGTGGCGCCAGAGTAGCCGCCTCGGCAGCCGCATATCATTAATGTGGGCGGCAGATGGACGGACGGATGACACTTGTGTCATTTGAAGGCGGAGCAATCACCTGCATCGGGAAGTGGGGCGGGTGGCGCTGACTGTTTCGAGCGGAAAGAGCGCGCGAGCGAGGAGATGACTTTACTTGGAGAGGATGACGATGGGGACCCACCAGGGCCATAGCCTCACGTATGCAAGTGCTTCCTTATTATATAAAACTCTGATTTTTTTTCTTCCTCCTGGTTTCCTGACATCACGGTCCCACACCATTGTCAACCTATGTAGTCAATAAACGAGAGAATTGCACAAGGAGCGGCCGAGAGCTGGGACCAAGCAGCTCGAGGAGTATTTGTGTTTTTGAGGTGTGAGCCCTACAGAGTTTTTCGATCTTTAGCCCAGATATTAATTTTTCTCCTCTGAACAACAACAAAAACATCGCTGCAGGTATTAACTGGGCGGGCTGTGGCCCGTCTAGCCCAGGCCAAATATCCAGCCCAGATATTAATTTTTTTCAAGCTGAAAATGGCTAGCCCAGCTATACTTTTTTTAGGAATACCCAGGCAAGGTGAAGTTGTTATTCTCCGCCCCGCTGGGCTTAAAATCTTTCCTAGGAGGGATGCATTAGGCTTAACAAGAAAATGGGCTTTAAGAAATAATAAATGCGATGTAATTATAAAAACTGGGTAGTAACTATAAAAAAATGCACCAAACACGTAATTACTTTATAAAATATTATTTTTGGATATTGAAAATTTTAATTTCATTAATTGTTGCGAGCGTAATGTTTCGTTGGATTTTTACGTAATATAAACTTATATTGAAATTGTATTTAATCTGACTAGAAATTTCGGGATAAAAATATTTCGGATCCCATCAAAATGTGGGAAATTTTATTGAATTCTGTTTTGAACGGTTGGTTGAAATGGGTTGTACTTTTAACAAACTGTAAATGGGTTGTAGTAAATTCCATTAGAATTCAAAAATGGGCTGCACATTCTTACAAATCTCAAATGGGCTATAAGTTCTCTGCCACACACTTGTGGCCTTACTAAATTGACGCGTCCCCTAAAAAGAGAGAATTGACGCGTATGCAAGGCTTTGTCAACTTATAGTCAACACACGGTTCTAGCAGTAGTGGCCGTTCGATGTCCATCCAACGGATGCCATGCTTCTTCTTCAATCTCGGATATTCTAGTTTCACCCGCCCAAAAAATGATTCCTCCCCCTGACATCTGGGGTGCATCGTTTCGAAAGCTGACCTGTGGGCCTACTAAGTTGACGCGTACCAAGGGCTTTGTCAACTTAGTCAATATAAACGATTCTAGCTGCAGTGATCGTATGATGTCCATCCAACGACCGTCGTGCTTCTTCAACCTCTGGTCTTCTTGCTCTAGCCGCCCAAAGCAGCGCCGGTCGTGCAGCTTGCTCTTGCCTCCCGTGGCCGGCTGTTCTGCTGCGGAGGCCTCATCGCCCCCTACTACTCCCACCGCTGGCCAGGCCATCCCTCCACTCACCCTGTTATTCTGCGACGACTGCAGCCTCACGCCGCAGCTGAACCAGTGAACCCTCATACTCCTCTCTGCGTGGGCATCCACTGCCACGTCTTCCCCGGCTCCGCATCGTCCCCTTCCTAGGCCTCGCCGTCGTCCACCGCCGTGGTGCTCTCAGGGCATCGTGGTCAACATGGTCAAGGAATGACTTCCATCGGACGTGGACTGTACGTGGACAGGCTGACAGCTGGGTCCACGGACGCAGCAAGGAAGTGCCTCCTTATTACGCGAAAAATAATGATTCCTCCACCTGACAGCTGGGACCCACTGGACAGGCCACTGTATTTCACGAAAAAACATTTCCCCCTGACTGCTGGGACCCACCAGCTACATCCTCGCACGCAAGGAAGTGCGTCTGAAAAAAATGATACACCCCCTAACTACTGGGACCCACCAGCTACATCTTCGCATGCAAGGAAGTGCGGCCGGGAAAAAAACGATTTGCCCCCCTGACTGCTGGGACCCACCATCTACATCTTCGCACGTAAGGAAGTGCCTGATAGTCAGGACCCATCTGGTCGAAGCGTATGTAGCGTTGTCATTCTGGTCGCGAATGTGTACGTACATACTGGTGGATGTAGAGGTGCGCACGTGTCGTAGTAGAGGCGCGCATGTAGCATGCACACGTACGTACAACGGCCAGTGTGCAAGAAATAAAATATGGCCACATACGTACATACGTGCGGGGTCTCGAATGCCTACTCGCGCATATATATGTATGGCCAGGGCTTGTGTACATGGCTGGGTCGGAACGAAGAAACAACGTTCTCGTCGTGTTCATGGGGAGCCAACTGGCTGGGTCAGAATGGAATGCGTCGTCGTGTTCATCAGGAGGGCTTGGATGGAACAGGCGATGGAAACGAGGCCTGGTGTACCGCAGAACGGAGGAAACGACCTTGTGTTCGACCAGCCACATTCGAAATGGGATCATGTTCATCGGGAGGGGTCTGGCGTACCGCAAAAACAGAGGAAACAAACTTGTGTTGGACCTCCTACAGTCGAAACGGGGTCCTGTTGATCAGGAGGGGTGTGGCATACCGCAAAACAGACGAAACAGACTTGTGTTGGAGCGCTACGGTCGAAACGGGGGTCTTGTTCATCGGGAGGGGTGTGGCGTACCGCAAAACGGGACTCCACGGGATACTGTTCATCTCCACCATCGACCTCCTCTAGCCTCCACGGGCTACTGTTCATCCATCGTCGACCTCCTCCAGCCTCCACCTGCGACTGTTCATCCACGGGCTCCTGTTCATCCAACCTCCACCGCACGCTACTCCACTGGCTATTATTCAACCACCCCTCTCCACGGGCTCTTGTTCAACCACCCCTCCACGGGCTACTGTTCATCCACCCCTCCACCGTCTACCGTTCATCCAACCCTCCACGGGGTCGTCATGTTCATCCAGCCCTCCACAGGGTCCTGTTCATCCAGCCCCAACCGGCTCGATCGATCGGGGTCCTGTTCATCCAAAGGCAACGCCATGGGGTCCTGTTCATCCACCCCCACCGCTCACTGTTCATACAACACCCCCACTACAAAAAAAATACACTTCCGTGATGATACATGTTTGTCATAGTAGGTCGCGTTTTTTGTCATGCATGTAGATCCATGATGATTTTATGACAGAATCAAGATAGTCATACCTGTGATGTCGTAGAAGTGTTCCATGACATTACCAAAATTATCATCACAGAAGTGTCCACTTCCATGATGATAAATTGCGCGTCACATAAGTGCTTTCGTCAATGGTGACCGACATGTGGAATCCACCGTAACGGAATGTCGTTAAGCTATCGGGTCTGGTTTTTGATCCGATAACCCATTAACAGCCCGGACCAATGGGGATTTTCCACGTGTAAAATCATCATTGGCCGCAGGAAACACGTGTTGCCTCACCGTTGGGACAGATGTCTGCTACCTCTTGAGCACTGCGTTGGATTTCCCCGAAGAGGAGAGGATGATGCAGTAAAGTAGCATAAGTATTTCCCTCAGTTTTTGAGAACCAAGGTATCAATCCAGTAGGAGACCATGCACAAGTCCCTCGTACCTACACAAAACGATAGCAACTCGCAACCAACACTTAGGGGTTGTCAATCCCTTCACTGTCACTTACGAGAGTGAGATCTGATAGAGATAATATTTTTGGTATTTTTGATAGATAGATGCAAAGTAAAAAGTAAAGGCAAAGTAAAAACAAAGCAAGTAAATAAAGTGATATAGATTGATATGATGAGAATAGACCCCGGGCCCATAGGTTTCACTAGTGGCTTCTCTCGAGAGCATAAGTATTCTACGGTGGGTGAACAAACTACTGTTGAGCAATCGACAGAATTGAGCATAGTTATGAGTATATCTAGGCGATGATCATGTATATAGGCATCACGTCCAAAACAAGTAGATCGAAACGATTCTGCATCTACTACTATTACTCCACTCATCGACCGCTATCCAGCATGCATCTAGAGTATTAAGTAAAAACAGAGTAACGCCGTAAGCAAGATGACATGATGTAGAGGGATAAATTCATGCAATATGATAAAAAAACCATCTTGTTATCCTCGATGGCAACAATACAATATATGCGTCGCAACTCTTTCTATCACTGAGTAAGGACACCGCAAGATTGAACCCAAAGCTAAGCACTTCTCCCATTGCAAGAACTACCAATCTAGTTGGCCAAACGAAAAAGATAATTCGAAGAGACTTGCAAAGATAGCTCAATCATACATAAAAGAATTCAGAGAAGAATCAAATAGATTCCATAGATAATACTGGATCATAAACCCACAATTCATCGGTCTCAACAAACACACCGCAAAAAGAAGATTACATAGAATAAATCTCCACTAGAGAGGGGGAGAACATTGTATTGAGATCCAAAAAGAGAGAAGAAGCCATCTAGCTACTAGCTATGGACCCGAAGGTCTGAAGTAAACTACTGACACTTCATCGGAGGGGCTATGGTGATGATGTAGAAGCCCTCCGTGGTGGATGCCCCCTCCGGCGGAGCTCCGGAACAGGCCCAAAGATGGGATCTCGTGGATACAGAAAGTTGCGGCGGTGGAATTAGGGTTTTGGCTCCTGTTCTGATCGTTCGGGGATATGTAGGTATATATAGGAGGAAGGAGTACGTCGGTGGAGCTCCGAGGGGCCCATGAGGTAGGGGGCACGCCCAGGGGGCGCCCTCCAGCCTCGTGACCGCCTATGGCGCTTCTTGGAGTAGGGTCCAAGTCTCTTGGATCACGTTCGGCTGGAAAATCACGATCCAGAAGGTTTCATTCCGTTTGGACTCCGTTTGATATTCTATTTCTTCAAAATACTGAAAAAGGCAAAAAACAGCAATTCTGGGTTGGGCCTCCGGTTAATAGGTTAGTCCCAAAAGTAATATAAAAGTGGAAAATAAAGCCCAATATAGTCCAAAACAGTAGACAAAGTAGCATGGAGCAATCAAAAATTATAGATACGTTGGAGACGTATCAGGCATCCCCAAGCTTAATTCCTGCTCGTCCTCGAGTAGGTAAATGATAAAAAAGAATTTTTGATGCGGAGTGATACTTTGGCATAATTTCAATGTAAAACTTCTTAATTGTGATATGAATATTCAGATCCGAAAGATTCAAGACAAAAGTTCATATTGACTCAAAAATAATAATACTTCAAGCATACTAATCAAAGCAATCATGTCTTCTCAAAATAACATGGCAAAAGAAAGTTCATCCCTACAAAATCATATAGTTAGGCTATGCTTCATTTTCGTCACACAAAGATGTTCCCAACTTCTATACCCCCGATGACAAGCCAAGCAATTGTTTCATACTTAAATAATCTCAAACTTTTTCAACCTTCACGCAATACATGAGCGTGAGCCATGGATATAGCACTATGGGTGGAATAGAATATGATGATGGGGATTGTGTGGAGAAGACAAAAAAGGAGAAAGTCTCACATTGACGAGGATAATCAACGGGCTATGGAGATGCCCATCAATTGATGTCAACATGAGTAGTGGGGATTGCCATGCAATGGATGCACTAGAGCTATGAATGCTCAACAAAAGAAAACTAGTGGGTGTGCATCCAACTTGCTTGCTCACGAAGACCTAGGGCATTTGAGGAAGCCCATCGTAGGAATATACAAGCCAAGTTCTATAATGAAAAATTCCCACTATTATAAAAAGACAACTTATGAGACTCACTACATGAAAAACAAGGTGCTACTTTGAAGCACAATATATGAGACTCACTATATGAAGAACAAGGTTCTACTTTGAAGCACAATATATGAGACTACATGAAGAACAAGGTGCTACTTTGAAGCACAAGTGTGGAAAAAGAGATATTAGCATTGCCCTTATTATTATTATTATTATTTTCTTTTTTTGGGCCTTTCTTTTTTTCTTTTTGGCCTTTCTCTTTTTTTATTTGGGCAATGCTCTAATAATGATGATCATCACACTTCTATTGATTACAACACAAGGATTACAACTCGAAACTTAGAACAAGATATGACTCTATATGAATGCCTCCGGCGGTGTACCGGGGTGGTGCAATGAATCAAGAGTGACATGTATGAAAAATAATGCATGGTGGCTTTGCCACAAATACGATGTCAACTACAAGATCATGCAATGGCAATATGACAAAAGTAATGTATGTCATGATGATGATGGTGGAAGTTGCATGGCAATATATCTCGGAATGACTATGGAAATGCCATGATAGGTAGGTATGGTGGCTGTTTTGAGGAAGATATAAGGAGGTTTATGTGTGATAGAGCGTATCGTATCACGGGGTTTGGATGCACCGGCGAAGTTTGCACCAACTCTCCAGGTGAGAAAGGGCAATGCACGGTACTGAAGAGGCTAGCAATGGCGGAAAGGTGAGAGTGTGTATAATCCATGGACTCAACATTAATCAAAAGAACTCATATACTTATTGCAAAAATTTAGAAGTCATCAAAAATTCAAGTACTACACGCATGATACTAGGGGGATAGATTGGTAGGAAAAAACCATCGCTCGTCCCCGACCGCCACTCATAAGTATGCACAAGCCAGGTACACTTCATGTTTCAAATTTGTTACATAACTTTAACCATACGTGCATGCTACGGGATTTGCAAACTTCAACACAAGTATTTCTCAAATTCATAATCACCCAACTAGCACGACAATGATATTATCACATCCATATCTCAAAACAATTATCAAGCATCAAACTTATCTTAGTATTCAATTCACTCAAAAGAAAGTTTCACATATCTTGAACACCAAGTATATTAACATTAAGAAAATTACCATGCTATTAAAGACTCTCAGAATAATCTAAGTGAAGCATGAGAGATCAAATAGTTTCTTTTAAAACAAATCCACCACCATGATCTAAAATATCTAAGTGAAGTACTAGAGCAAAAATTATCACGCTCAAAAGATATAAGTGAAGCACTATGAGCAAAACTATCAAGCTCAAAAGATATAAGCGAAGCACATAGAGTACTCTAACAAATTCCAATTCATGTATGGCTCTCTCAAAAGATGTGTAAACTAACAAGCAAAGACACAAATAATACAAGACGCTCCAAGCAAAACACATATCATGTTGGTGAATAAAAATATAGCTCCAAGTAAATTACCGATGGAAGTGGACGAAAGAGGGGATGCCTTCCGGGACATCCCCAAGCTTTGACTTTTTGGTGTCCTTGGATTATCTTGGGGGTTCCATGGGCATCCCCAAGCTTAGGCTCTTACCACTCCTTGTTCCATAATCCATCAAAAGAATTCACCCAAAACTTGAAAACTTCACAACACAAAACTCAACGGAAATCTCGTGAGCTCCGTTAGAGAAAGAAAACAAAAGACTACTTCAAGGTACTGTAATGAACTCATTCTTTATTTATATTGGTGTTAAACCTACTGTATTCCAACTTCTCTATGGTTTATAAACTAATTTACTAGCCATAGATTCATCAAAATAAGCAAACAACACACGAAAAACAGAATCTGTCAAAAACAGAACAGTCTGTAGCAATCTGTAACTAACGCAAACTTATGGAACTCTAAAAATTCTACCAAAATAGTAAGTCCTGGAAAATTTGTTTATTGATCAGAAGCAAAAAGAATCAACGCAAAATCTCGTTCCTGTGATTTATCATAATTATATTTGTGCGTGCAAATTTTCTGTTTTTCAGCAGAATCAAATCAACTATCATCGCAGGTTATCCTATAGGTCCTACTTGGCACAAACACTAATTAAAACATAAAACCACATCCAAACAGAAAGTATATGCATTATTTATTCCTAAACATAAGCAAAAACAAAAAACACAAAATAAAATTGGGTTGCCTCCCAACAAGCGTTATCGTTTAACGCCCCTAGCTAGGCATAAAAGCGAGGATAGATCTAGGTATTGCCATCTTTGGTAGGCAATCCATAAGTGGCTCTCATGATAGATTAATATGGTAATTTTATTTTATTTCTAGGGAAGTGTTCCATACCCTTCTTTAAGGGAAATTGGAATCTAATATTCCCTTCCTTCATATCAATAATTGCACCAATCTTTCTAAGGAAAGGTCTACCAAGAATAATAGGACACGAAGGATTGCAATCTATATCAAGAACGATAAAATCTACGAGCACATAATTCCTATTTGCAACAATAAGAACATCATTAATTCTTCCCATAGGTTTTTTAATAGTGGAATCCGCAAGATGCAAGTTTAGAGAGCAATCATCAAAATCACGGAAATCTAGCAAATCACATAAAGTTTTGGGAATAGTAGAGACACTAGCACCCAAATCACATAAAGCATGAAACTCATAATCTTTAATTTTAATTTTAGTAGTAGGTTCCCACTCATCATAGAGTTTTCTAGGGATAGAAACTTACAACTCAAGTTTTTCTTCATAGGATTGTATCAAAGCATCAACAATATGTTCGGTAAAGGCCTTATTTTGACTATAAGCATGAGGAGAATCTAGCACGGATTGCAACAAGGAAATACAACCAATCAAAGAGCAATTTTCATAATTAAATTCCTTGAGATCCAAAATTGTGGGTTTAGCAACATCGCGGTTTTTATTTATTTCAATCCCACTTTCATCAATTTCATCATCAAGATCTAGAAACTTCGAATTCTTAAAACGCCTTCTAGGTAAAGGAAGATAATCTTCAGATTCATCAAGATTCATATTGCAAAACAAAGATTTAATGGGGGACACATCAATAACTTTTAGATCTTCATCTTGATTTTCATAGGGATTGGAAGAACACGCTTTAATAAAGGCATCTTTGGAAGCACGCATCCTAGCGGTTCTTTCCTTGCACTCATCAACAGAAATTCTCATGGCTTTGAGAGGCTCATTGATATCATGCTTAGGAGGAATAGATCTATGCTTTAAAGAATCAATTGCAAGAGAAATTCTACCAACGTTCCTAGCCAAATCATCAACTTTAAGCAATTTCTCTTCAAGCAAAGCATTAATTTTTTTGTGAATTCATAAACTCTTTAACACTACTCTCAAATTAAGAGGGCATCTTATTAAAATTTCCATAAGAGTTATTGTAGGAATTTCCATAATTATTAGAAGGATTACTAGGATAAGGCCTAGGATTAAAATTCCCTCTATAA
This sequence comes from Triticum aestivum, assembly GCF_018294505.1. Lineage (NCBI taxonomy): Eukaryota > Viridiplantae > Streptophyta > Magnoliopsida > Poales > Poaceae > Triticum > Triticum aestivum. The sequence continues at coordinate 80,738,924 of NC_057807.1, read as the reverse complement.
GCGTTGTTTCCAAAACTATTCCTACCAACAAAATTCACATCCATAGATTCATTATTATTCTCAAGCAAAGTATATAAAGGCATATCATTGGGATCAAGAGGAGTACTTTTAGGAGCAAACATCTTCATAAGTTCATCCATCTTTTCACACAAAACATTGATTTCTTCTATAGCATTTACTTTTTTACTAGAAGATCTTTCGGTGTGCCATTGAGAATAATTAGCCATAATATTATCAAGCAATTTGGTAGCATCCCCTAACGTAATTTCCATAAACGTGCCTCCCGCGGCCGAATCTAAAAGATTTCTAGAAGCAAAATTCAATCCGGCTTAAAATTTTTGTATGATCATCCATAAATTCAAACCATGAGTAGGGCAATTGCGAATCATTAATTTCATTATTTCCCAAAATTGGGCAACATACTCATGATCAAGTTGTTTAAAATTCATGATGTCGTTCCTAAGAGTGATAATCTTAGCGAGAGGAAAATACTTAGAGATAAAAGCATCTTTGCACTTGTTCCAAGAATCAATACTATTTTTAGGCAAAGATGAAAACCAAACTTTAGCACGATCTCTAAGTGAAAACGGAAATAACTTCAATTTGACAATATTGTTATTCGTATCTTTCTTCTTTTGCATATCACACAAATCAACAAAATTGTTTAGATGAGTAGCGGCATCTTCACTAGGAAGGCCGGCGAATTGATCTTTCATAACAAGATTCAACAAAGCAATATTGATTTCACAAGACTCATCATTATTAAGAGGAGCAATCAGAGTACTAAGGAAATAATTATTATTGGTATTCGAGAAATCACACAATTTGGTATTATCTTGTGCCATGGCAACAAGTAATCCAACACACAAGCAAACAGAAAGGCAAAGGGAAAAAGGCAAACGGGAAAGAGAGGAGGAGATTGGGAAAGAGAGGGCGAATAAAACGGCAAGGGTGAAGTGGGGAGAGGAAAACGAGAGGCAAATGGCAAATAATGTAATGCGAGAGATAGGGATTGCGATGGGTACTTGGTATGGTTGACTTGCTTGCGTGAGCCTCCCCGGCAACGGCGCCAGAAATTCTTCTTGCTACCTCTTGAGCACTGCGTTGGATTTCCCCAAAGAGGAGAGGATGATGCAGTAAAGTAGCATAAGTATTTCCCTCAGTTTTTGAGAACCAAGGTATCAATCCAGTAGGAGACCACACACAAGTCCCTCGGACCTACACAAAACGATAGCAACTCGCAACCAACGCTTAGGGGTTGTCAATCCCTTCACGGTCACTTACGAGAGTGAGATCTGATAGAGATAATATTTTTGGTATTTTTGATAGATAGATGCAAAGTAAAAAGTAAAGGCAAAGTAAAAACAAAGCAAGTAAATAAAGTGATATAGATTGATATGATGAGAATAGACCCGGGGTCCATAGGTTTCACTAGTGGCTTCTCTCGAGAGCATAAGTATTCTACAGTGGGTGAACAAATTACTGTTGAGCAATTGACAGAATTGAGCATAGTTATGAGTATATCTAGGCGATGATCATGTATATAGGCATCACGTCCAAAACAAGTAGATCGAAACGATTCTGCATCTACTACTATTACTTCACTCATCAACCGCTATCCAGCATGCATTTAGAGTATTAAGTAAAAACAGAGTAACGCCGTAAGCAAGATGACATGATCTAGAGGGATAAATTCATGCAGTATGATAAAAAACCCATCTTGTTATCCTCAATGGCAAAAATACAATACGTGCCTTGCAACTCTTTCTGTCACTGAGTAAGGACACCGCAAGATTGAACCCAAAGCTAACCACTTCTCCCATTGCAATAGCTACCAATCTAGTTGGCCAAACGAAAAAGATAATTCAAAGAGACTTGCAAAGATAGCTCAATCATACATAAAAGAATTCAGAGAAGAATCAAATAGTTTCCATAGATAATACTGGATCATAAACCCACAATTCATCGGTCTCAACAAACACACCGCAAAAAGAAGATTACATCGAATAGATCTCCACGAGAGAGGGGGAGAACATTGTATTGAGATCCAAAAAGAGAGAAGAAGCCATCTAGCTACTAGCTATGGACCCTAAGGTCTGAAGTAAACTACTCACACTTCATCGGAGGGGCTATGGTGATGATGTAGAAGCCCTCCGTGGTGGATGCCCCCTCCGGTGGAGCTCCGGAACAGGCCCCAAGATGGGATCTCGTGGATACAGAAAGTTGCGGCGGTGGAATTAGGTTTTTGGCTCCATTCTGATCATTCGGGGATACGTAGGTATATATAGGAGGAAGGAGTATGTCGGTGGAGCTCCGAGGGGCCCACGAGGTAGCGGGCGCGCCCAGGGGGGCGCCCTCCACCCTCGTGACCGCCTCTGGCGCTTCTTGGAGTAGGGTCCAAGTCTCCTGGATCACGTTCGGTTGGAAAATCACGATCCCGAAGGTTTCATTCCGTTTGGACTCCGTTTGATATTCTGTTTCTTCAAAATACTGAAAATGGCAAAAAACAGCAATTCTGGGCTGGGCCTCCGGTTAATAGGTTAGTCCCAAAAGTAATATAAAAGTGGAAAATAAAGCCCAATATAGTCCAAAACAGTAGATAAAGTAGCATGGAGCAATCAAAAATTATAGATACGTTGGAGACGCATCAATGTCATCCACTCGTTGGACAGGAGGCGCCTATGATAGGTCGACACGTGGCACGGCCCAACAGTGGCCCATTCCAGTGAAAAAGGCCGCCCAGTAAAAATTAGCAGGCCGGCCCATATAAGGCCTACTTGTGTGAGGTCCATTTAAGCCCACGGCCCATACGAGATGTGCCAATTCGGCCCATCAACGCCCCGTTAAAGATTTGAAACCATTGCAGCCCATCGTCAGTTCAAGCCCGTTAACAGCCCGCTATATATTTGGGCTCAATATCGGCCCGATGAGATTTCAGCCTGTTAACGGCCCATTCAATGGATGGGCCAATTTTTAGGATGTACATCTTTCAGCCTTTTAGCGACCCATTTAAATGTTGGGCTAATTTACAGCCCGGTGTCACTTTCAGCCTGTTGACGGCCCATAAATCAGTCGGGCCATTTGTAGTCGGACCTGAGTTTTGGCCTTTTAGCGACCCATTTAAGTGTTGGGCCAATTCCTGGCCCTATGTGCCTTTCGGCCTATTAACGGACCATAAATGAGTTGGGCCATTTGTAGTCGGACTATAGTTTTGGCCTTTTAACAGCCCATGCCCTTCATGGTCCAATACCCACCCGGTTTCTCTTTCGGCCTGCTAAAGGCCCACAACACAGTTGGTCCATTTACAATACGACCTGACTTTCGGCCTCTTAGCGGCCCATGCTCTTAATGGTCCAGTACAAGCCCGCTGTCTCTTTCGGCCTGCTAAAGGCCTACAGTATAGTTGGGCCATATGTAGCCCAAACTTAGTAATGGCCTGTTAACGGCCCGTGAAATAAATTGGGCCCACCTGTTGCCCGCTTTGATGTCGGCCTGTTAACGACCCGGGAGGTAAGAGGGACGACCATTAACTTTCGGCCTAGTAACGGCCCATTAACTTAATGGGCCCACTAAAGTTCGTACATGTCTTTAGGCCAAATTAGATAATTTGAGCCCATTATGACGAGCAATTATGCACAGAACCAAAAACGATCAAGCAAAGGTACGGCATACGGGGAATAACGTTGCACATCCAGCATATATTACAGGAATTTACATCCACTGGGCAATCAAAGATTGATGCTAGTGCAAATAAATGAGCAGAACCTAACCATCTACAGGGTCACAATCTGCAACCTGAGCACAGATGACACCCGTAAGCATGTGGGCAAGTTCTTGCTGCTTTGCTACACTATCTCTGAAAACATTGATCAATTGTTGCATCGCACGACTCCGCACCTCTGATTCATCCACCATTGCCATCATTGCTTCAACCATTAATTGGTTCACAAACATACATTTATTCCGTTGCATTCGAGACAGAGGATACTGAACAGATTCAGATGGCGATTTTGGCAGCCTTGTATTATTCATAGTGGAGAGTGTCTCGGCCACTGCATCATAACATTAATTAGGACGAGAACCAAACAGATTAATCATGAGTTATTGCCATATTACCTGGCCTAGATTTAATGGAAAGAAACAATGGGGTTGCCTTGCTGTTTTCAGAGTTTGTCTTCTTATCTTTAGCAGCCTGCACAAAATTAACACACTAGCATTGCTATCATTGGCCAAGTCAGATAATAGGAAAGCTACATAGACACAAGGAACGTTTGGGCAACTAGCCTCCACCAAATTAACACAATATGGCACAACAATCATCAGCTAGGTAAGGTAATACGAAAGCAACATTGACACAATGAATGAATGGGCACCCAGAGAAGCACTACAATTCAGTAATGTGCATGATATGAGATAGTACACTCATGCAGCTCAGTATGCAAAACTACCAGGCAGTTTTCCTTACAAAAATCAACATTGGCGCCTTTAACATTTTTCTACAACTAATTTCAGATCAGATAAAGCTTAGATTCACACCGATTAACAAAAACATGCTGATGTAAAAATATAGTGATATACAACAGGTACTTACATCAGCATTAGAGCACAGAGAATTCCTGCAAGATATTTTCCTCGAATACGATCCCAATGGAGGAAGTCTTCTATCGTTTAACCTTATTTTCTAAAAGAGAGATGGGTAAGAAACATGTAGAAAATATGATCAGAATGCTATAAAATTTCATGATGCGAGGATACGCACACGCTTCTTAGAATGGATTTGACATTCTTTTGCTGGACTGGAGTGGACTAGTTCTTTGGCCACTGGAATCTGCTTATTATCAGTGGGAGTTGGGTTTCTCTGTGCTGGAGCAGTATCTATGAAAAATGGAGTTGGTTTATTATCTCCTGGCGTTTGGATCTTTTGCAAAGACCTGGTTTGTAACCCTTCAGATTCTAACATAGCCGTCTTCCCCTTGCATGCCTTATATAGAAGAATCGTGATCCAGTTATAAAACATGCTACAACAGAGATGGAATAGGTACTGAAGAATAGAAAGGCATGACATATTGACATGTATTCCCTCCATCCGGAAATAAATGGATGGGTCTAGGCGTATTTCAGTTCTAGATACATCTAGTTTTATCCATTTCTGCAACATGTAATCCAGACGGAGGGAGTATGATGTAAGAGCTAGGGATACGACAGGACAACACAGTAAAAAAACACTGAAAAACCCACTGCAGAACAAAAGCATTCAAACCCACTGATATGAGATAGTACACTCATGTAGCTCAGGATGCAAAACTACCAGGCAGTTTTCCCTACAAAAATCAACATTGTGGCCTTTAATCATACATTTTGCTACAACTAAATTTAGATCAGATAAAGGTTGGATTCACGTTGATTAACAAAATACATGCTGATGTAAAAATATAGTGATATACAACAGGTACTTACATCTACATTGGAGCACAGAGAATTCCTGCAAGAATCTTTCCTCATAAACGATACCATTGCAGAAATTCTTCTATCTGTTAAGCTTATTTTCTAAAAGAGAGATGGGTAAGGAACATGTAGAAAATATGATCAGCATGCTATAGAATTTCATGATGCAAGGATACGCACACGCTTCATAGAATGGAGTTGACATATTTTTGTTGGACTGGAGCGGACTAGTTCTTTGGCCACTGGAATCTACTTATTATCAGTAGGAGTTGGGTTTATCTGTGCTGGAGCAGTATCTATAAAAACTGGAGTTGGTTTATTATCTCCTGGCGTTTGGATCTTTTGCAAAGGCCTTGTTTGTAACCCTTCAGATTCTAACATAGTCGTCTTCCCCTTGCATGCCTTGTATAGAAGAATGGTGCTTTAATTATAAAACATGCGACAGCAGAGAGATGGAATAGGTACTTAAGAATAGAAAGGCATGACATATTGACATGTATTCCCTCCATCCGGAAAAAATGGATGGGTCTAGGCATATTTCAATTCTAGATATATCCTTTTTTATCCATTTCAGCAACATGTAATCCGGACGGAGGGAGTATGGTGTAAGAGCTAGGGATACGACAGGACAACACAGCAAAAAAACTCTAGTTGAATGTAAAACTGTATGCTAGCGGAATACGTACAGAAATAACTAAGGCAACATACACGTGTATGATTGGGAAACTAAGATGGCATTGCAACAGAGCACTAGAACAACACTTCAATGTAAAAAAACATGGTATGGTAGACAGATGAAGTACATACTGATGAATAACAATGCATAAGATATTCAGAAGCATGATGTCCAAATTAAGAAGATGGCATTGCGATAGAGTAGAATGACAGTACTTGAATTTGAAAACATGTTATCATGAATGGAATAGGTACTGAAAAACAGGAAGGCATGGCATATTTACATGCATGATCAGCATGCTAAGCACATGGCATTGCAACCGAGTAGATACACTCTAGGACATTATATGCATGGTGTACCCATATCACAGGCCAAGTTAGAGCAAGGACCTTGTGGGGTGAAGAGGATTCATCATCTTTCTGCAAGTCTTCTGAAGAACTGCCTTTACATGTTCCATCATATTGGGTATCATTGACATCAAGTTTATTGGCCTTTACATTGCTCCGTGAGGTTCTTGTGGATATATCAGTGTGTGCAATTATATCTGACATGCATGGAAGACAACTAGTAGTTAGATTTATGTAATGAGTGCCTGTAGGAGATGACATAAATAGTAGGACTGGGGTTAACTAGCAGCAACAGGTCTCATAAACTAAAGGGAGAACACAGATGAAAGCTACAGAATATGTATCGTTTGTACTCGAGATTAACTAGATGGCACACAAAAGTATTAAAGAACAACATAGGTAATACTAGAAGTGGTATAATACTATAATCACCAGCCTGTGGAATAGCATTGGCTGATGGATGATAACTATGGAACAGCGTTACCTAAAGAACAAGTATCTTAGCTGAACTATGGAACAATGTTAACTCCTGAACAAGACCCGTAAGAGATCAGCATGAATATACAGTGAAATGTGATGATCTATTTTCCATGCTTAGATGAATAACAAAGCCATAAATGTTGCACACAAGTAAGATGAGGGTACAACCTATCTGGTTGCCATCCATAGGAGTGAGCATCATGTGCTGACTTGTCGATGGCCATGCAGTTGTTGTGGCTGTCCATGTCGGGCACGCGCATTCGATGCAGGGAACTGTTGAGTGGGGACTATAGCTCCCTTCTGGTGTATGCTTCCCTTGTTGGAGCAGCTGCGGTGAGTCGGAAGACGATGTGTCTGAAGATGCAGATAACACATAATGTTAAGAACGACATATCTCTTTGATCTTAAGAAATACACTAAGAGATCAACAGCAAGGTACGAGAGTGGTCACACGTTTGTTGACTGAAGACTAAATTGGGGTCACACGATTTTATTTTATTTTGGTACTGTCCGATCTACGCCGGATGGCTTGATGGCCGTCCTATGCCTCCCGGCTGACACTGTTTGGAATCTTCCCCAAAGAGCCAGCGACCAACGATAGAGCAGCCTGCCTCCACCGTCCATGGCCCCGGCCAAAACCTCGCTCCCCGACCCACCGCACTGCCGTGGTTGCGCCGCCCCCGGGCCAATCCACAAAGACTCCCCATCATCCAGATCCGGCGGCGGCAGTACCTTCAACCCACGCAACTCTAAAAGATAGTCATCTAAGTGCTACTTTCGCGGCAAACTTGCGGCCCGGCACCCTTACGTTAGACACCAGCCAACCGGCATCCCAGGAGCTCCGCCGCCTCGAGGGGTGCTGCTTCCCATTGGGAATCGATCGGGCCAGAATAAAAATTCAGACAACTGACGCCTAAATAAAGTGATTTGAGATGAGGGTGCGACCTATCTGGCGGCATGGTGAAGTAGGCAGGTCCAGCTGCCGATTCGGTGAGGCCGGGCAGTTGCGGTGGCGACCGGCGGCAGGGAAAGAGCGATGTCGCGACGGTCGATGGCTATGGGGAAGCAGCGCCAGGACTCTGGACGGATCCGAAGTTGGAGCCGCTCCGGTGCTGTGAACAACGACGGGGGTGAATCGGCTCTGGTATGGTTCACGCGGCCGTCGTCGAGGCAGCACCAGCAGCACGGAGTAAGAGCCACACAGCCTAGTGGACGACGGCAAATGGACAGCGTCTCCGGCATTTGGGAGGAGGGCGGCTGTGAAATTGGTGCGGTGGGGGCACCATGGAGGTGGGGCTGAGGTTTCGCGGCTCGGGAGAAGGGAGCTTCCCGGGGAGAAGGTGATTTGGCGCCGACGAGGTATGAATGGGGCGGGCGGGGGGGGGGGATTGGGAGGGGAGTGGAACCTTGTCTTACGGACGCATTTGTCTGAAATGTGAGGGGGAGTTACAGTTCTACCCTTGCCTATAGGCTTCTCGGCTTGGGTCTGTGTACTGAGGGTCGGGGATAGTAGAGTAACTTTGCTTCTCCCCAAATAGTGGGCGGGAGCGATTCCGAGCGAGGAGGGCGTGTTTTGAACTAGAGTGGGCGTGAGCGATTTTGGGCGAGGAGAGCGTGTTTTGAAATAGTGGGCGCGAGCTATTTCGGGCGAGGAGAGCGTGTTTTGCCGACCATGGTTTATGAATTATTCGGCACATGTCATTTCGGCCGAGGAGAAGGCGCGCTTGGATGAAGTTACGAACCTACCCTCGATGTACAATGGGACAATTGATGCATTTCCCACATAGGACGGTAATTTCGCATCTCCCATTTATTTTCCCGGGCGAATTCCACCGAGCAGAGAGGATGTTTAACGGTTCGTTCAAATTTTAGGAGAACGAGAATCCACGTCTACCTTACCAAGTCAATTCGAATCAAATTTTGAAATATTAGCTTGCCACTTCTTTTTTAGATGGAGAGATGATGCTCGGGAGTAATATGTTTTTACATGCTCATTGCTAGCGATTTACTATATGACAAATAGTTGACCCACTCAAAAACGCGAATCAAACCAAAAATGAAATTTTTCGATTCAGTGAAATAGCTCGTTCACTAGGTCAAAATAGTGAACTAAATCCAAAATTGAACACCTCAATCGAGTAGCATGTTGTACAGTATTATAGTACTCCATGAACATGTTGAAAGTCAAATTAATGAACTTGTTTGATATACGCATATATCCGTTCATGTGTGGATTGCAGACAACATGTTCTCCAATTTAAATATTTCAATGCAAGTTTATATCGAAACATGGTTTATATCAGTCTTTGATGCATAAAACGCGACCTCTCCCTCTCTCGGACTCCTGTTCTCTCTCTCTTTCTCTCTCTCTCCCCCTCATTCTCTCTCTCTCTCTCTCTCTCTCTCTCTCTCTCTCTTCGACAATCTTCAACTCTGTCGCACGCATCCGACACAAAAACCTTGTTGGTCCCTCTCCCTTTCTCTCCATCTCTCTCTCTCTCTCTCTCTCTGTCTCTTTGTGTGTGTGGGGGGGTCTTTCTAGTTCGCATGCATATATACACCATCTATAGTTCTCTCTCGCACACTATGTATGATACTCTAGCTAGTGCAAGCTAGATATCTTGGGTGCACTTATCGTATGCACACAAATTCCTTGGCTCTTTTCCCGTAACTCTCTCACGCACCACTCTGTCGTCTCGAAGCTCTTCCCCCCCTCTCTCAAACTCTCCATCCACCTGGGTCACACATACACATGCATATCTCACTCGCACTCGATACGCCCATCTAAAACTCTATCTCTCTCCCTCGTTCTCTCTCCATCACACACGCACACACACACAATCTCATGCCTAGCCAGCCAAGTATGATGGTTTCTCACTCAATTGTAGGCACACGCAGCCCCCCCATATGTATATGACAAGCTAATCTTAGTCTCCGTCACAAACATGTGCATGGTCTATCTCGATTTCTGTCGGGGCATCTTTCTATCGCTCACGCACTCCCTCGATCTCCCACACATATAGTCCCCTCATGATCTCGAGGGGATCTCTCTATCACAAACACACCCTCTCTCCCTCCCCATGCGTCTATGCCATCCATGTGTCCCTCTCGACCTTTGTTTCTTGTTGGCCAGACCTCTATTGGACATGTGCTACAGGGGTGTCTCTCTCTGTTGCAAACAATCACACACTAGCTATCTTTGTGTATCTCCTCGCCTCGCTTTTCCATCTCGGAGATGCATGCGTGATATGTTTGCATAAGAAACGAAAACACACACACTCTCTCTAATTTATCGTTTGTTGTCACTTTATCTTTCACACACATACTCTTTTTGCACACTTACTCATTCTCCTTCACACGCACTTGATCTGTCCCAACTTAGGCACTCTCCTTGGTCCATAGCATATAGATTTATTGAAAAGTCAAACATCACAAAGTTTGACCATGTACGTGGAGAAAAACAATTACATCTAGTACGGCAAACATATACCATTAGATTCACCATGAGATGTAGTTTTGTATGATGTATCTTTGGTATTGTAGATATAAATAACATTTGCGTAAACCTGATGAAAGTTTCCAAAGTTTGACTTCTAAAAGATTTACATGCACTACATTATCGAGCGGATGGAATATCTCTTTCCCCCTCTCAGCTATCTGACGCACCACTCAGCCTTACCGGGGCTCCTCAATCTCTCTCAAACTTTATTGGTCAGTTTGGTTCATGACCTGACCCTCATGCCTTGATGGCCAGTACTGCCTGGTGTGGACGTGAGATGTAAAATATTTCTGCCTGGCCAGGCTTGTGTGGTACTGAAGTGTTTGCTTCATGCCTGGGCCAGGCAAAGCATCAACGTCCCATCAATCAATCCATGCAACAATTATTTAATGCTAATATCCATCCAAGTTACTGTTAGCCTCGTGGCCGCACGACCAGGCATGGCCAGGCGTTCGAAATCGGTCGCCTGGGCCAGGCTAATTGTAGTGTCTGGAGTCCAGCCAGGCTAATTAAAGTGCAAGGGAAACCAGGCCAGGCGGGCTTTCTTTTTCACAGGGTAGCAACCAAACAAGCGTGCATGAAATCCAGCCACAACTCCAGGCCAGGCAAAAGATGCTCAGGACGCAAGCCAAACTAACCTTATATCTCCCTGGTTCACACATACACATGTCTCGCTCGCGCTATACATATAGACCCATCCAACACTCTCCGCCCTTTTTCTCTCTCCATGTGACACGCACCCCCCTAAGTACCATAATCCCTCACTCCATCAT